>NC_142064.1:261244661-261269661 GCF_059756535.1 Pantherophis guttatus | reverse complement strand
TTGACTTCAGGAATAACAATCTTTCTAAAAAGTAGCCAACATTCTGCCATCATTCAGAAGGCTCCTAAACCTCATTATTGTCCTAGGAATGAGCTCAGGAATTTAGGTGACCTTGTTAATTTTAGTCTGAAAAGCATTTTAGATGGGGAAGAAATGGAGGTAGTGACAGATTTTATTTTCCTGGGCTCCAAGATCATCGCACATGGGGACTGCAGCCAAAAAATTAAAAGATGCTTGCTTCCGGAGAGGAAAGCTATGGCAAATCTAGACAGCATTCTAAAAAGCAGAGACATCACCCTGCCAACAAAAGTGTGTATAGTCAAGGCTATGGTTTTCCCAGTTGCAATGTGTGGCTGTGAAAGTAGGACTATAAGGAAGGCTGAGCGCCAAAGAATTGAGGCCTTTGAACTATGGTGCTGGAGAAGACTCCTGCGAGTCCCTTGGACTGCAAGACGATCAAACCGGTCAGTCCTAGAGGAGATCAACCCTGACTGCTCTTTAGAAGGCCAAATCCTGAATATGAAACTCAAATACTTTGGCCACCTAATGAGAAGAAAGGACTCACTGGAGAAGAGCAGGGAAAGATTGAGGGCAAAAGAAGAACGCGACAACAGAGAATGAGGTGGCTGGATTGAGTCACTGAAGCAGTAGGTGTGACCTTAAATGGACTCCGAGGAATGTTAGAAGACGGGAAGGCGTAGAGGAACATTGTCCATGGTGTTGTGATGGGTCAGACACGACTTTGTGACTAACAACAACAACAACAACAACAACAACAACACAGTCAAGTGGAGAAAACCCCACAGGCTTGATTTCTCCATAATTTCTGACAAAAAAGTTTCACCGGACAAAGTTCGGTCCATGGGCTTCCAAATTCTTCTGGAACTACATCAGAGGCTTCTCACTAACAAGTTTTCCTTCCTTGTTCCCTTCTTCAAGCCTGGAGACAGGGAGAGTACAGGGGATGCCTCTTCTCTTTACCATTATCGAGATCACATTGATTTATTGACTGCCTTCCAAGCTCACCTCCAGGGAATTCTCCAAAGTTCACTGCTGAGTTGACATAAATATCACATTCAAGAGAAATGCAGGAGGCATCTTTCATCAGAGCTTGGGAACTCGGGGACATAAAAGCCTTTGGTATCATTGAGTAGTTATTATTCTGTGCTTTTAACCTTGAGACTCTGGACTCCAGCCTCCATCTGTGGCAGCAAAGGCACAACAGCAGTTGTGGTATTGCAAGGGCCTTTTGTCTCCGTGAACTGCTCCTCTGATTCTTTGAGAGCCACCAGACTCTGCAAGAAATGGAAATGGTTCTGTTATTTCTCCTGATGCTTCTCTTCTCCCAGATACCCTGCAAGATGTTGAATGCCAAGTGCCCCTTAACTTTAGAAAGGGATGAGACCGATCCATTGAATTATTTCAAGCCGGGAGACTACCTCATTACTGGAATCACTCCTGCAACAACCACGATGTTTCGACCATTCACTTTCAAAAAGGCTCCAACGGACAAAGTTTCCTGGTAAGAGAGAATTTCCCCCTCTGATTACTGCTGGTTCCAAAAGTTGTAGATGTTCCCTGACATAAACACACACCCATGAAGAAAAGCCTTCCTTTATGAGCAATCTCTCTTAGCCGAATCACTGGAGACAGAAGTCTGGATTGAATGAAAACCAAGGCACCACTCAATGTCCACCATGCCATTTTGGCCTGCAGCTCCTTAGCTTCCAGAATGCAAGATATTTTGCTAATTTATTTATTTATTATTTATTTATTTATTAGTTCGATTTATATGCCGCCCTTCTCCGGAGACTCAGGGCGGCTTACAATGCATTAAGCAATAGCCTTCATACTTTTGTAGATACCTGCTTAGTAGGGCTTCCCCCCAACCCAAGCGGTGTTCTATTTTATACAAAGTCAGCTTATTGCCCCCACAAACCGGGTCCTCATTTTACCTACCTCAGAAGAATGGAAGGCTGAGTCAACCTTGTGCCTGGTGAGATTCGAACTTGCAGTAATTGCAGGCAGCTGGTGTTACTTAACAGCACTTTAGTCTGCTGCACCACCAAGGCTCTAGGTTTTCCCTTTTCCATCACGATGAACTCCTACTGAAGATGTGGAATTCATAATTCATACAGGTAAAGGTAAAGGTTCCCCCGCACATGAGTTCTAGTCGTTTCCGGCTCTAGGGAGCGGTGCTCATCTCCATTTCTAAGACAAAGAGCCAGTGCTGTCCGAAGATGTCTCCATGGTTATGAGACCGGCATGACTAAATGCTGAAGGCACATGCAGCTCTGTTACCTTCCCATCAAAATGGTCCCTATTTTTCTACTTTCATTTTTTATGTACTTTTGAACTGCTAGGTTGGCAGAAGCTGGGACAAGTAACTGGAGCTCACCCCATTACTCAGCACTAGGGATTCGAACCGCTGAACTGCTGACCTTCTGATCAATAGGTCACCGTCTTAGCCACTGAGCCACTGCATTCCTTAATAATTCATAGGCGATTCCAGAATCTTTAGAATGTGTCAGCTCTAGTGGAGAGTGGGTTTATTTACTAATATCTCCAAATATTTGCAACCTAAGGCTCATGGCAATTTAGAGTCCCATGATAACCATGTATAAATATCCATGAAATAGGCAATGTCTGACCAACTGGGTCCTTGTTTCAGAGATAATTTCCTACCAGATTGCCCAAAGCAATGGCAAAGCTCTTAAACTATTCCCTTCACTGGAAAAGTTATTAAAAATTCATAGGTGATTTCCAGAGATCTATTGGCCTGGAAAATCACTGATGTGATACTCTACACCACCATTAAACCACAGGAACTGACCATAAGAAATGTTTTAGGATATTTTATTTTATATTATGTCATAAAATATTTTATGAGATTGGTAGGTCATAAAATGTTTTGTGATAATTTTAATGTCTTAAAGCGTTTTATAAAATATGCCAAATTTCAATTCCTCAGGAGCCATGTGTTCTGAATTTTGGATGCATTCTGTGCAGTAGCCCATTTGAGGTAAATGAACAATCTGCCTTAAATCCGGCCTGTCATCATTAGCATCTATTGGCCTTGTGATTTAAAACAATCTGAAGTGTCTTCTTAAAGGCCTGTATGTTAGCCACACCCTCCATCTGAGGCAAAATACGTTCAGAAGTCTGAGATGGCTGAAAGAATGAATTCATTCTGCCCTCCTCAGCACATTTCAGAGGGGAGACTAGGATCCCCCTTCAAGGATCTATTCCTTGAAGAGAGACACGGGATCATTGAAACTATTTTGGGAGAAGTCTGTGCATCTCATTTCTGAAGACCTGAGACCATTAAGTTTCTACGAGAGGAAACTAGTGCAAAATATATCATTCTTATCATCCTTAAAGAAAATTAAGTAAAAGCAACTATTTCAGAGTTTATAGGACTGATCAGTAGACATTCGGTGTTCATCTTTACTAAAGGCAGATTCTGTTCTCTGCTGTTCCAGTTTCACCATTTCTTGCAAGACTCTCAATTTTACAACACTTCCATCGACAGAGTATATTTGGATGTGAATGGTGAACTAGCAGCCGATTTGGACATTGTCAATTGGGTGAAGTTTTCCAATAAGTCTGTTGTCAGTGTGAAATTTGGAAGCATAGCAAGACAAGGTTCCTCGGAGCCCCTATTCAAGATTGACAATGAAGCTATAATATGGCCCAAATGGCTCAACCAGGTGAGGAAAAGAAGTCATTCCATCTCACTTCCTTTCTCCTACAGTATAAATATTGAAGATTTTCTCTGTGGGCCTTTAGATCTTCTCATCCTTTCTCAGTATTGTTGTCTCCATGGGCTTTGAGATACTGTACAATACTGATAAGTAGTGCAAAATCAGAAGATGTGGAGAGACCTGGCCCATAGACCAAGCAAGGGTCAGGAACAACAGAATGAATACCATCATCATCATCATCATCATCATCATCATCATCATCATCATCATCATCATCATCCTGATAAAAGAGAATGTTTGTACTTCAGGGTTGAAATGTTATTTATTTATTTATTTATTTATTTGTTTGTTTGTTTGTTAGTTAGTTAGTAAATTAGTTTATTTGCCATCTATCTCATTTCAAAAGAACTCAAAATAGCAATAGCACTTTACTCTTTCATACCAGTTTATACTGGTTTACAGTTCTCTCTAAGTGGTTTACAGAGTCAGCATCTTTTCCCCAACAATTTTACCCACCTTGGCAAAATGGACGGCTCAGTCAACCTTGAGCTGATCAAGCCATCTTCCTCATTTCAAAACAACTCAAAATGAGGGGTCCTTGGTGCTCTCAGACTTTCGTTGTTTTCTTGCAGAGATTTTACATCTCAAACTAGGTAACTTCAGTGCCGCTGTACAATGCAATACATGCCGTGAAGAAATCAGTTTTCAACATTCCAATGAAGAAATTAAAGATATTTCTGGAAGTATATGTTCTATTGCATTTTTACAACTCACCGTCAGCAATGATTGGAGTCCTAGTGG
Source organism: Pantherophis guttatus (assembly GCF_059756535.1). Taxonomy (NCBI): domain Eukaryota; kingdom Metazoa; phylum Chordata; class Lepidosauria; order Squamata; family Colubridae; genus Pantherophis; species Pantherophis guttatus. The sequence goes on along the minus strand of NC_142064.1, from coordinate 261,265,156 downwards.
ACAACCATTTAGATATGAGCCAGCAGTGTGCAGCAGCTGCCAAAAAAGCCAACACAGTTCTAGGCTGCATAAACAGAGGGATAGAATCAAGATCACGTGAAGTGCTAATACCACTTTATAATCCCTTGGTAAGGCCACACTTGGAATACTGCATCCAATTTTGGTCACCACGATGTAAACAAGATGTTGAGACTCTAGAAAGAGTGCAGAGAAGAGCAACAAAGATGATTAGGGAACTTGAGGCTGAAATATATGAAGAAGAGTTGCAGGAACTGAGTATTATAGTTTGATGAAAAGAAGGACCAGGGGTGACATGATAGCAGTATTCTAATATCTCAGGGGATGCCAAAAAGAAGTGGGAGTCAAGCTATTCTCCAAAGCACCAATTGGTGGAAACTAATCAAGGAGAGAAGCAACTAGAACTAAGGAGACATTTCCTGACAGTTAGAACAATTAATCAGTGGAACAACTTGCCTCCAGAAGTAGTGAATGCTCCAACATTGGAAGTTTTTAAGAAGATGTTGGATAACCATTTGTCTGAAATTGTGTAGGGTTTCCTGCCTGACCATAGCCCTGTCCCTAGTGTTAGTAAAGGCACACTGTTTTTCTTGATTTGCTCCTTAGAGTCTGCCGCCCTCCAGATGCGTGGAAAGATGCCATCCTGGGTTCCTCAAAGTGATTCAGAGAGGACGGCCAATTTGCTGCTATGACTGCATTCCTTGTGCCAAGGGAGCCATCTCAACTCAGGAAGGTGATTGGCTCAGGAAGGAAGACAAGCTGTTGAAAAAAGGCCAAATAGTTGACAGTTTTTTCTGGAATAAACAGCAAAAAGATAATTAAGGTTCTGATTTTAGAAAGAAACGAATTCAGAATCCAGATTCATTTGGAGTAAAATTTTGGAATTAATATAAGAATCCTTTCCATGGGGTAAATACTTGTGTTTTCAATTATTTGAAAAGAAAACCATGTGATACTACTTTGAAGGTTGGATCTTAGAGGGAACTAGAAGCAACTAAAGATTACAATGAAGGAAAAGAATGCTTTAATATTACATATTGATATGGAATGAAGCAAAGTCCACTAGCTGGATACCCGTGCTCCGCAACGAAACTATGTGATCAGGCTTGATCGGCCTCTCCTCTCCCCTTCTCTCCCTCAGGCTTGCCCCACAGAAGCCTCTCCTTTCCTCTCCCCTTCCCCCCTCTCTCTTTCAGGTGGGGAGTAGAATGTCTAAACTCCCAGCCCACAGGCCCGATAAGTCACATGCTGGCCACCCCCATGCCCACGTGGCAGTTGGAACAGAGTTCTTTTCAGGTGGAGAGGGGGAGTAGAAAGTCTAAATCCTTAGCATCAGAACGTGTTAATCATAATATAAGAAATACTAATGATCTGATGGTCATTTCGAAAAATCCTTTCTTAGTGAGCACCTAGAAGCCAATAGGAATTTACTTGCCAAATTTCAAGCTTATAGGCTTTACGGTTCTACAGATTTTGTGATGATGCGTGAGTGGTATTTTGCTTATATATATATAGATTTTTCATGCTTTTTTGAATCATGGATCCTGATATTAATTTTAAGTTTGTCTATCTCTGTAGATGGACTGTGTTTCAAAGATGTTATGGAAGAGAGACAGGTTTTACCAGAAAAGACTGAGACTGATCTGAAAATGTATTTTAAAATGACAAGCTACAAGAAAGATACAGGAAAAAGATACTGTACTTCATTGGACAGACAAAAGAAACCAGCTGGTGTTAAAATAATTAAAAGGGACATACAAATAATACCTCAAGAGAGTGGCCTTTATAGTGTCCCTATATTGGATGTACAAAAGAGGCTTGTGAAACCTTGGAAGAATTTTGTGAGAAGAGACAAAGAGAAAATGAAAAGAAATCAAGTTTTAGGACATTATTTAAAGCAACTAAAGATCAAGAGTATTAAAAAGGAAAAGAAAAATATAATGTTGATTTATTTGTTCTGGGTTAAAATAGATACGTTCTTCTCTCTGGTAACCCTTAATGGATTTTTGTTGATCAGTACTGAAATGTTAAGGTTTTAAAGGATTTTTTTTTATAAATAAGAGATTGGATATGGGAAGAAGAGATCATTTGTTGTATTGTGAGACAAGGTGGCAAGTTATTAAAATGGTTTAGATTTGTTGTAATGAAGGGGGAAATCTTTTATATATACATATATTCCTTTTGTTCTCTACCTTCTATTATTTTGTTTTTCTTTTTTTAAAAATATTTTTTAGTTTTTTATTGTTCTAACCTTAATTTTAATAAATCCTGTAACTGTATCTGTTTGTTCGTACTTTTTCCTCTTGATTGAGGTTTTGAAATGATCTTACTACCACTTTTGCTTATTATGCATCCTATTTATTCTGCTGGTCTTTCAGAAAAATTTAGGCAACTGTTGCTTCATAAATTGGCTGGTCAGTTACCAAAAATTGTTTTCAGAAGGTCAACTGTTATTTTCTCCTTTTGCCTTTCTCAGACATTTTACACTGGAGGAACTTTTGAAAGAATGCTCCAAAAAATTATTATATCTGTAGGTGAAAGTACAGCCTGTGAAATTCAAAAGAAAATGAATTATTTTTTTGTTCAGTCAAGATCTCTTGTGAGAACTCTGCAGAATCCTAGTTCCACAAAGCTCCTATTGAGGAAGCCTATAGTCCTTGAACTTTTCTATTAAGGCCAAAAAAGCTCATTGAAACCATTTTTTGTTTTTTTTTGCATTATAATAAGAAGGAATGAAGAATAGATAACTTTGATTCGAAATGACCATTTAGTGGTAGAAAATGCTCAAGTATCTATACTGATCCTCTTAAAGAAGCTTGGATATAATTCAGATGATCATACATTTTAAATGAAACAGTGTAAAGGGTTATTTTTAAATAATGGATCAGCAGAGAACAGTTACCTGGGTAATTCAAATTGATATCAACACAATCTGCTCTTTTTCACTCACTATATCATCCCCTTATCTGTCATTCCACTATATACAAATTATTGCGTTTAGTGGCCTCGTTATTTCATCTAGTGCAGCCCTGTGGTCAGATCATAGCTCTCTGGAGTCCTTCACCGAAGGCCTCCAGACCTTTCCAAAGATTTCCTGTTAGTACAACTAAGAGAATGGACGAATAAGAGAGACCTTCTCCTTCTTTGCAGATGCAGTCCACTGCACCAGATGTTTGGAAGATCAGCATCCAAATGAACACAGAGATCACTGTCTACCAAAGGATATCACCTTCTTGTCATTTGGAGAATATTTGGGGGTCATCCTGGCTTCCTTTGCTCTATTTTTGTCGTTCATCACAGCTTTTGTGCTAGCAATTTTCATTAAATACCATGAAACTCCAATAGTCAAAGCCAACAACCGGGATCTCTCCTACATTCTACTCTCATCTCTCCTCCTTTCATTTCTCACCACCTTCCTCTTCATTGGCCAACCAAGGAAAGTTACTTGCCTTCTCCGACAAGCAGCCTTCATTATCGTTTTCTCAGCGGCTGTTTCTTCCCTCTTAGCCAAAACCATCACAGTGGTGCTGGCCTTTTTGGCAACAAAGCCAGGGAACAAAATGAGGCGGTGGCTCGGGAAGACGTTGGGCAATGCTCTTGTTCTTGCTTGTTCTGCTGTTCAAGTTCTGATTTGCTCCATCTGGTTGGGAATCTTTCCTCCCTTCCCTGACGCAGACAAGCACTCCCACCCTGCAGAGATTGTCCTGCAGTGCAATGAAGGACCTGCTGTCATGTTTTACTCTGCCCTTAGCTATATGGGCTTCCTGGCTGTCGTCTGCTTCACGGTAGCTTTTCTGGCCCGCAGACTGCCTGGGGCCTTCAACGAAGCCAAGCTGATCACCTTCAGCATGCTGGTTTTCTGCAGTGTTTGGGTCTCCTTTGTGCCCACCTACCTGAGCACCAAGGGCAAATACATGGTGGCCGTGCAGATCTTCTCCATCTTGGCCTCCAGTGCTGGCTTGTTGGGCTGTATCTTTTTCCCCAAGTGCTATATTATTTTGCTGAGGCCTGAGCTGAATACAAAGGAGCAGCTAACAACCCAGATCAAAGTATAGCTCGCATTGTGTTTCCCTGGGCAAGCCCAAAACAGATAATTGCCTTTTGTCTCAACCTCTGACCACCTATATTCTAGGGTTTCACATTAATATAATTATGCTTATAAGGAAATATTGTACCTTGCATGAAAAGAGTTATGTAGGAGTTTATATATGGATCTGGCAATATATGAAATGAATATTTTTGTTCTTTTTCTCCCCCCCCCTTTTTTTCTTTCTTCCCTGATAACTCTTTGCATTGTTCATTTGTGTTCTCTTCTTAACAATTTTTAAACTTGCATTTAATAAAAGGAAACAAGATATACAAACTTATATTGTTTGTCTGCGTGATGAGGGCAACCTGTTTACATCTGAAGCTTCTCCTAAAATCCAAGCTAGGCAGTGTCTTCTGGATGCAGTGGTTTTCCATCTGTCTCTCTCTCTCTCTGTGTGTGTGTGTGTGTGTGTGTGTGTTAATCAAATTTGTATAGCCATTCATCTGACAAATAGGGACTGGATTGGGTTGAAAGACACCAGAGAAACCTAATACATAACCTTGGAGCTCATTTCAATCATAATCAAGAGTGAATTTGCACAACTGGTTGCATACCAATTGCAGCCTTTCCAAGATCAAGGAGCATTACACACAGTCATTTCTCCTTAGGTCACCTCCTAGTTGGGGTGCTGCACTTCAAGGGGCTGTCCTTGAAAAACCTGTTGAAACTACAGTTGATCCAGAATTCATCATAAAAACAATTCTGGATATACTGTCATCAATCCATGTTACACATTTCTTTGAATGTATTCCCACATTAGTACACAATGGACTTCCAATAGATAATAGGTGAAGTTCTGCTGTTTGTCACCTAGAAAGTTCTTCATAGCATTGGCCAGATATTTGTAGACCATATTTCTCCAACTATCACTAATGACACTCAGCTATACGCCTGTAACCTGGGACAGCCAAGTGATGCTGTGGATGACCAGGATGTTCTGGTTTCAGCTCTACACTAGCAAGACAAAATAGCAGAATAACAGAGTTCTTAGATGTCTTCTAGTCCAACCTCCTATTCATCCAGGAGAACAATACCATTTCAGACCAATGGCTGTTCAATCTCTTCTTAAAAACCACCAGTGAGGGAGCACAAACAACTTCTGGAGTCAAATCCTTCTACTGATTAATTGTTCTAAATGTCAGAATGGCTTTGGGATTTAGGGGCCCTTGGGTGCAGCGGTTTTCCATCTTTATACCTGGATCAGGTTTCTGTACCCCAGAGAGATGCAGCGAGCAATTCAGAGAATCATCTTGAATGCATGACTCCTAGCTTTTATACAACTTTGCTTGTATGACAATTGCTGATTTTTCTAGAGCAGCGAGCACTACACACATTCACCCATGTTTTGCTCACACCCAGTAGGATTACTGCAATGCTCTTCGTGAGGCTGTCTAGTCCTTCCGGGAAATCCAAGCAAGAAGCCCAATTACAAGTACCAACTCTATATTTATTATAAGGTTACATTAACAGAATCTTCCAAGACTGTAACTTTTACTCTTTGGAAAGTAGGGCCCCTTCTGAAATACTGTTCACACTGCCACCTCTCCTTCTGTGGACTGAGATATCTTGTATATGATGGTTGTCATGTCTGTAGCTCTTCCTCCTGCTTCCAAGGTCATTCCACAGAAAATTGGGCTTCAGAATGTGCCGACGTGAACAATTCCAAATGCGTTATAGTATTTCATTTTAACCTTTCCTTTCTGAGCTGCATTAGCACACAATCAGGTTCCGGTGGATTATAAGGCTCTACAATACATCTTTCTCCAATTATCTCTTAGAAGTTCCATCAAGACAGGCAGAAAGTTTCCATATCTTAAGAAGTGTGATCTGGTGAACCCAGGAAGCTTGGCTTTTCTGCTGGCATGTTGGCTTCAGGAATAACAATCTTTCCCAAAAGTAGCCAACATTCTGCCATCATTCAGAAGGCTCCTAATCTGATTATTGTCCTAGGAATGAGCTCAGGAATTTAGGTGACCTTGTTAATTTTAGTCTGAAAGGCATTTTAGATGGGGAAGAAATGGAGGTATTGACAGATTTTATTTTCCTGGGCTCCAAGATCATCGCACATGGGGACTGCAGCCAAGAAATTAAAAGACACTTGCTCCTGGGGAGGAAAGCTATGGCAAATCTAGAAAGCATTCTTGTTAAAGATGGATCTAGCCCAATAACTCAAAGACAAATTTCAATTCTTTTCTGTATTTTTATTGTAGGTTTATTGGCACTAAAGGTCACCCCCAGTAGGATTACTGCAATGCTCTTCATGAGGCTGTCTTAGTCCTTCTGGGAAATCCAAGCAAGAATTACAAGTACCAACTCTATCTTTATTGTAAGGTTACATTAACAGAATCTTCCAAGACTGTAACTTTTACTCTTTGGAAAACTAACTAGGGTCCCTTCTGAAATACTGCTCTGTTGCAATATTTTTAGGATCAGACTCAATAATAATAGTAAGAGTTAAGGGTTTAAATATACTTCCTTTTATTTACAATAGGCATTCTATATTCACTGAATATTCACAGATAGAAGCAAGGAAAAGGGTGAAGGTGGCTCCTTATATATACAATGGGTGGAGCTATAAGAGGGAGTGGTGAAATATGAATACATTAAGAATAGAAGGATAAGTTAACCCCTGATATCCCATTCATATACTATTTACACATTATAGAATAAGGCATTTACATCTGACAAATCCCCCTCTAAATGCCGATTCGTTATGCAACACCAATTACATTCAGATTCAGGGCAATACAAGACATACAATTTAGAAGTTAAATATTTGTGCTGTTTAGAAGGTAAAGGCTTTGTCAATATATCAGCTAATTGTTCTGAAGTATCACAATGCACTGCTTTAATAAATCCATCCTGAGATAATTGTCTCACATGTTTAAATTTTATATCTATATGCCTGGACCTTTGTCCAATGGCATCGGATCTAGATATTTCAATGGCTGCTTTATTGTCTTCATGCATAACAAAAGGCAAAGCAGGTTTTTTCCAAACATCTGAAATTAAATCATTAAACCATACAAGGTTGTTTGCAGCTTTGGATAAACAAACATATTCCGCTTCTGTCGTTGAAGTGGCTACTAGTTCTTGTTTACCAGTGTACCAGTAAACTGGACAGTCATTTAAGAAAAAAATATAACCAGATGTACTTTTTCTGCATGATGTGTCACCAGCCCAGTCCGCATCTGCGTAACATGCAAGCTTTGGTTCTTTATTATCACTAGGTTCTAATACTAAGCAAAAATCTAGTGTACATTTCAGATATCTTGAAATCCTTTTAACAGCTTCCCAGTGATACATTGTTGGTTTGCTGACGTGTCTGGATAATAAATTGAGTGGTAAGGCGATATCTGGTCTAGTCCAATTAGATATATAAAGAAGTGAACCTATGATTGATCTATAAAATGTGTTATCTTTGAATTCAGGAGAAGATTCATCAGTATTTCTAAGAAAATCAGTTTGCATAGGAGTATCACAAGGTTTGGCATTGTTTAAATTGCATTTATTTAAAAGTTCTATAATCTTATCTCTCTGAGTAAGTTTGAATCCCCTTCTAGTCTTATTAATTTGGACACCAAGATATTTGTTCACTTTACCTAGAGATTTCAACGAGAAATGTTCATTTAACTTATTTACAAAAGTTTCTCTTCTCTCTTTGTGTTTTCCTATATACAAAATGTCATCTACATAAATCAACACAAATTCAGTGTAATCATCACCCTTTTTGACAAAGAAACAGTTATCAGCAGTGGTAGCATTGAAATCCATGGTCTTAAGTACTTTTACTAAACAATCATACCATCTTTTACCTGATTGTTTTAATCCGTATAAACTTTTGTTTAACAGCCAAATTTCATTTTTGTTGGTGTACTGACTGTGAGGTGCTCTTACATATATTTCCTTATCTAGTTTCGCGTGTAGATACGCAGTCTGTATGTCATATTGAAATACATCAAGGTTGAGTGCTGATGCTACCACTAGAGCTGTTTTGACACTCTCAGTTCTTACTGTGGGGGAATACGTTTCAGTATAGTCCTCCGGATATTTCTGTGCATAACCTTGTGCAACTAATCTAGCTTTGTATAGAGTATTGCCTCCTTCTAAGTTCTTAATTTTATATATCCACCTGGTACCAATAATTGTTTTATCTTTAGGTGCAATTGCAGGTGTAAATACATTTAATCCTTGTAAACTTTCCATCTCTTTCTTCATAGCAAGTTCCCATTTTTCTTTTTCTTCATGAGGAAGTTTTAACACTTCCTCATATGTATTAGGTGTTATCGGTTCACCATCCATATGCATTATGTAATCTCTGTATTTATTTGGTGTTTGATTTCTGTTGTTCCTAATGGCTCTTTCAGGTTTGCTATTGTTATCATGCAAATATCTTGCTTCCTTTTTTGTTAGTGTGTCTGTCTTTATTTTGTGTTGGCTATTTGTCCAAGTTTTGGTTTTGCTTTTATATTTGTTGATATTTTGTTTTTCTATGGTCCCTTCCTCATGAGATTTTGTATCTTTGCATTTATTTGGAAATATTTCATTAAGATGTAATTTAGACCAGTTGGCCTGTTCATGGAACACAGCTGTTCTGGAAACTATAAATTTGTTATTATTATCAATGAATCTGTACCCTTTGGTGCCAGTTTCATATCCCATAAATCTGAGTCTTCTGGATACGTTTTCTCCCTTCCTTCTCAACTGTTTAGGTATGTGTACGTCTGCAGTGACTCCAAATATGTGCATGTGTGCTAATTTTGGTTTCCTATTATACATTACTTCATATGGTGTCTTATTTACAATACTGGACCAGGTTCTATTTTGTGTGTAATTTGAATAATGTAAGGCTTCTGACCAAAATTGTTTGCTTAAGCCAGCATCCTCTAATGTGCACCTAATCATGGTTTGTAAAGTGGAATTTTTCCTCTCTGCAATCCCGTTCTGGAACGCAGAAAATGGACTGGACGTGTAATGTAGCATTCCTCTATCCTTTAACCATTGGGAGAATTCTTTGGACATGAATTCACATCCCCTATCTGTCATAATTTGTTTTATTCTGATATTGTGTTGTGTTTCTATGCGTTTGTAAAATTCCTTAAATTTTTGAAAGGTTTCATCTTTGTGTTTTAATGTGTAAACAAACCCATAGCGGCTATAATCGTCTACTATTGTCAGGAAGTAACGTTTTCTATAAGTGATTGATGGAGTTAATGGGCCAACTAGGTCCATGTGTACTAAGTCAAAAATTTTGTTAGTTGTTCTAGTAGATTTTCTTGGCCTGGGACTAGTTTTTAGTTTTGTAGATTTACATACTGAGCATTCCAAATAGTTTTCACAATTTTTTATTTTGACACCTTCTGCGTGTTCAATCATTTTTTGCACTACAGGAAAACTGGCATGTCCTAACTTCCTATGTAAGATGTGAGCACACTCATCATGAATTGGCTTACCTATTTTTGGTTTTTTTTCTTTGTGTGCATCTGCATGATCATGAGATATTTTACATTCATCATTGTCACTGTTGCTAATATTTTCATCATCTGCTTCAATACAATCTTCTATATTTGAATCAATGTTATGCAACCATTCTTCCTTTGTTATCAGATAAGGTAGGCCTCCTTTAATCATCACAGTGCCTACATTTATTTTATTCTTCTCCAAAGTCGCTTTTCCCTTTGAGAAAACTATATTAATGTCAGAGTTTCTACTTAGTTTTATGGCACTTAGTATGTTATGAGGTATTTCAGGTATTAATAATACCCCCTCTATTTTTCCTAGACCAGGCAAGGTTACGTTCCCTCTGCCTAATACTTGAACCTTTTCTTGGTTAGCTACCTTTATTACAAATTTATCTTCTGTAAATGAAGACAATATATTTTTGTTATTAGTGGTGTGATTAGTTGCTCCAGAATCAATAAGCCAATTGTTGTTCTCATTTTGTTGTATTTTAGCGTTGTCTTGTTTATTTAGTCCATTCAGTGAACCAGATTTTCTATCCTTTGAATTTTCTCTGCCCCCTCTATTTTCTCTGTAATTTGGTGGGCTTCTATATCTATGTCTATCTATGGAAGACTGTCTATAATTGTATTTGTTCCTATATTCTGACCTATGTCTTTCCTTTGAAATTTTGGGACAATCTCTTCTATTGTGTTCCCTGGATCCACAATTGTGACATTTAAGTGTTTCATTATATTTGTCTTGGAAAGCTACTTTCCTAAAAGGTTTGTGCTCTGTGTGATTGCTAGTACGATTTTTTCTTGAATTGTCTTCTGCTATCAATTTGTTGGATAGACTTTCTATGGATAAATATCCTAGATTGATAGTGTCTAAATGTGACATAAAACTATCCCATGATGAATCAAGTGAATTGATAATAACACTTTTCATTGTTTGGTCTGAAATCACCTCCCCCCTCAAATGCAGTTCAGCTCTTATTTTGTTTAAAGATATCAAATGCTCACTTATAGAAACCCCTGGTTTCACCCTAGATGAAAAGAAATCCTTAGACATTCTTGTGGTGGTAGCTACACTGTCGCTGTGAAACAAATTAAACCTGCATTGAATAATTTCTGAAACAGTTAGGTTTGGTTTGATGCTATGATACATTGCAGGAGACACACTAGATATTATTAAGAAAAATGCCCTATGGTGTAAACAATCTATTTTTAAAGTCCAAGGTCTTTTTGGGGGACTAGTGATAAAAAATAGTAAATTTTCTTTCATAAATATAACCTGGAGCTGTTGATACCATTCTTGCAAATTAATGCCATCAACCCTTAGTTTTGGGAAGTCGCTGGGTAAGTTTCCCACATTATTTTGTCCATTACTTACAACCTGAGGTAGTCCGTGGTCTCGCAAGTGTAGAAAATTGCAAAACGGCATGGGGATGCTCGCAACGAGTCTGCGCGGTTCTCTCGCCAGTTCATGTCTTCCCGGACCGTCTGCATAGTTTCGCGCATGCGCGTTGTTCATTTCTTCTTCGGCGTCGTCGTGGAAGGTTCTCTCCATTGCGGCTCGTTCGCTCCGCTCCTCTTCAGACGAGTCGGTCTCTGGTTCGGCCTTGGGAGTTCTGACGACGGCGGCTGCTCTTCTTTTTCTTTTGGGGGCGTTGGCACTTGCTTCGGTCTGTGGTGTAGGACGGAATCGACAAGGCTCTCTGGGTTCGGGCGTCGTCGCTCTCGAAGTCAGGATGGGAGCGGGCAGGTCTTGAGGTGTCGGCTTGCTCGCTCGCTTCTTCGGTGGCTCTTTGGTAATTTTTAGTTTTGGCCCAAATGCAGCAAAAAGCGTTTTCATTGCTGACTTTACTTGGGATCTTGTTGGGTCATCTTCACTTTCTGTTTCCGACTCTTCCGATGAGTTTGAATCCTCTTTTTCATTTTCGTTGTCTGATAACGTTTTTCGCGCCAGAAATTTTGAACTGAGCATTTTGATTGGCTCTGCTTCGCTCATCTCGGAGGTCTGTTGAAACCAAGATGGCTGCCATTCAAAATTTCGCGCCGGAGCACATTTTTTCTTCTTCGTAATGACTTTCTCTGCAGTCGTATTACTCACTATTTTTGTGTCTTTAGATTTCTCATTAGTGATGTTTTTCTCTCTCGCTGCTCCGCTGTTCTTTAGCATTTCTTGGAGGTTCGCGATGAGGCTTTCATCATTCTTCTGGCTTTTTAATAGTTTTAATATCTCTGACCTGAGTTCGTTATTCTCTATTTCGATTTCTTCCTGGTCATCATTTTCATCTCTTATTTCTTCGTCTTCAGTGATGTATTCTTCGGATTCTCTTGAAATTGCGTTTGTGGATTCGTTGATTATTTCTTGTTCTGTTTCTATTTCTTTGCTGTAGGCCCTGGTGTTGGGCCTATCTTTCTTAGACATTTTTAAGTTTTTATTGAGTCAATTAACCATCCTCTGCTACCAGCTTGTTGCAATATTTTTAGGATCAGACTCAATAATAATAGTAAGAGTTAAGGGTTTAAATATACTTCCTTTTATTTACAATAGGCATTCTATATTCACTGAATATTCACAGATAGAAGCAAGGAAAAGGGTGAAGGTGGCTCCTTATATATACAATGGGTGGAGCTATAAGAGGGAGTGGTGAAATATGAATACATTAAGAATAGAAGGATAAGTTAACCCCTGATATCCCATTCATATACTATTTACACATTATAGAATAAGGCATTTACATCTGACATGCTCACACTGCCACCTCTCATACTGTGGACTGAGATATCTTGTATATGATGGTTGTCCTGTCTGTGGCTCTTCCTCCTGCTTCCAAGGTCATTCCCACAGAAAATTGGGCTTCAAAATGTGCTGACGTGAACAATTCCAAATGTGCTGTGCTATTTCATTTTAACCTTTCCTTTCTGAGCTACATTAGCACACAATCAGGTTCCGGTGGAATATAAGGTTCTGGTTATCAACTATAGAGCTCTATACAGTACAGCCTGCAGCCAGCGGTGGGATTCTGCCGGTTCTAGGTGGTTCGGCGGAACCGTTTGTTAAATTGCTGGCTCGCCCTGCCCCTTGCCCCACCCCTCCGCATCACTATTTATTGCCAATAAATAATGGTGGGTGAGGGGTGGGCGAGCCAGCAATTTAATAAATGGTTCGGTGGTTTTTTTTGTAATTTTATTGGCCCGTGGAGCTTCAGCATAGGCTAATTAGCCCGTTGATTAGATCGGTCTCCTGACTCTCAGCTGATTTGCTCTCAGCTGTTTTGCTCAGGGCTCTGCTGCTTGCTTGCTTGCTGGAGCAGATTTTTTTCCCCTAGCTATGCTGAAAAACGAAACTGAAAGTAAAGCAAGCTGTTGGCTTTGCTGTTGCTGCAACGTTGGAAAATTAGGCAGGCAGGCTTCTTTTCTTTTTCCTCACCAAAAAAGGTAGGAACAATTCCAAATGTGCTGTGCTATTTCATTTTAACCTTTCCTTTCTGAGCTGCATTAGCACACAATCAGCTTCCAGTGGAATATAAGGTTCTGGTTGTCAACTATAAAGCTCTCCATCTTTCTCCAACTGTCTCTTAGAAGTTCCATCAAGACAGGCAGAAAGGTTCCATACCTTAAGAAGTGTGATCTGGCAGGACCTCTGGTGGCTCCGCGAACACCGATGGACGCTCCTTCAGGAGCTCCAGCCCCGTGACTCCGTTAGCCGCTAGAACAGCGAAAATCAGCTGTCTAGCGACTCGAAACTCTCCCCCAGGGAAAAGGGGGGAGAGAAGAGCAGAAGGGTCTGGGTAGAGCTCCCCTAGACCCCCAGGTTTTTCTTTTTAAGCCTGGGGTTTGCAGGGTGAGAGCTCCCTGAAAGCCCTTCAGCTGCTCACGATCCGGGACGAGTCTGCTTTATGCAGACTGAGGCATCGCGCCCACACCAGCAATGCAATTTTAAGGATTACAAGAATTTTGACCTTGGATGCTGGCAGAGCAAAATCAGGAGAATAAAAAAATGCAAGTACTGAACTTTAACTCCCTTTAAAAAGGGAAAAAATGGCGCCTGAGGGCGTGAAAATGAAACTTACTAGTGAAAGTGCTTGTTAATGCTTGTAACATTGTTAAAGCTACTGGATTACACATTAAGAAAAAGATTTAAAGTGGAAGTTGAATGGAAAAGACTATGGTATTGACTTCAATTAATTTACACTTCTAAATTGTGCGGAAAATAATTGGATTTGTTGACCTGATAGCGGAATAAATACAAAGTGAAGACTGAAATATGGCTGACATTAGGGCTGGAGGATTATTATCATATGAGTCAGCAAACTCACAAGTTGTGACTGTAAAGGTTTTACAAGAACTTTTAAATTCTTTTACTTCTGATATATTAGAATCAATTGAAAGAACCCTTCAAAAATATAATTTGAAGAATAACAAAGATTTGCTGGCTGGAAAAGATGAAGAAATTAACCAGACTAATGTGATTTTGGAGGACAAAAAAGAGGCTGTCAGGATTAAGATGGAAGTTACCACACTGGATACAGAAGTTTTGGCAGAGGCTTCCATGCAACCAACGCAGCAAGTAGACTCTCTACTGCAAACCGACAAATTTTATCATGACAATTCTTGGTTTTACAGACAGAATCAATATTTAAGGAATGAAGTGATTGATTATATAAGCAAGAAGAGTCGAAACGGGGGTTTCAAATTAGAGGAAATAATTTTAAGAAGAGAACGAGTTTTAAAGATACATCAACCTCAAATTAAAATTCAAAAATTCTTGAAAATAAAAGCAGGGGGAGGAGAAATACTGAAGAAGAAAGTATTATTGAAGAAGAAGGACTGGAAAAAATATAGAAAGAAAGGAAGAATGGAAGATTAATCTCTTTTGAGGAGGATCTTAGTAATAAATTAGAAAAGTTTACTGTTTTATTGAAGTAAAAAGGCTTAATTAAAATTGGATAGCTTTTTAAAACTTATTGAAGTATTAAAAAGATTCACTTAAAATTTAATGGATAGTTTTTTTAAAAAGTTTTGAAACTCATATTTTGAAGAATGTCTTATTGATGTATTAAGAGATCATAAAATGTTTAACCTAAGATTATTGTATTTTTAAAAGGTATACGTGACGAAATGTTTAAGTTAGACATAATTTAATAAATGTGAAAAGTGATAAGAGAATTTATAAAGGGCAGGTTGATGAATAATTTTTAAAAGGGGAAAAATCAAAATTTTTTGAAAATGAACTTAACATCTTTAGGCACAATACAGGATAAGCAGAAGGAGTTGGAAATAAAGGGAAAAAATCGAATTACAGAGGTTGTGGTAGACAAATTGCCTTTGGATTCTGTAGATATCCCAGCTGGATTATCTACAAATATGAGAGAAGTGGCATCTGACTCTAACGTGATGATTGATCAAGTCAAAGACAAGTATGGAAACCAGTTAGCTGATATACAATTGGCAAAAAAGAAATATGAGATACAAAAACAAAACCAACAAGATCAAGTTATAAAGCAGAATGAAAACCGATCAGTTGATATACAACTTGCAGAAAGGAAACCAGGATGGAAATTAAACCCACAAAAAGAAAAGAAAAAAAGAAATAGGTCTTATAAAAATAGAAATTTCTAAATTAAGCAACAGTGAAGCCAGTGATTTTAAAAAAATGAATGAATATGTGAAAAGATAGTGGAGGCGAAGTATTGGTTAATATTATCCTGAGGACAGTGACAGACCTCTGCAATGCCGTAATTTTGGGATGTGAAAAGAGCCTTAAATTGTTGGATTTGAATTATCTACTTTGGATTTCTTTCTTTTATCGATAAATATATTATAATTATACTGAGCTACAAGGCAAGAGAGTTATGCTGGGGCATGCAGAAGATCTGGTTGTTACCCACCAGGACGATGGGAATTAATAATCCTGATGAAAGCCACAATTACAACTGTATGGAATATAATCATAATGTCACTCGGGTGGTTGTTTTTACTTTTATATATATATGAGGATATTCATTACTGATGGGGGCAGATGATGACTGAAGATTTTGAACAAACTGTTGCACCAGGATGCTATGTTATCCTACGATGGATGATGGACTCAACAATCCAGTGGAAAGACATAAAAGAAGATATTATATGGTTTATAAATTTAAAGTCATTGTCTTTTTTTTTTATATAATGGCATATATATATGTATGTATATATATATATGTGTATATATATATATATATATATATATATATATATATATATATATATATATATATATGTTTTCTCAGGTTTTCGCGGGTGTTTGTATGTAGGTCTTTGGTTATTCGGGTCTTCTCCCACGTAAAGTTGGAAGTGTCTTGGCGACGTTTCGACGAAGTCTCATTCGTCATCTTCAGGCTGGTGTTCTCGGCTTCGTGCTTCCAGGAGCAATGTGAGATCGCATTGCTGGAAGCACGAAGCCGAGAACACCAGCCTGAAGATGACGAATGAGACTTCGTCGTACCGTCGCCAAGACACTTCCAATTTTACGTGGGAGAAGACCCGAATAACCAAAGACCTACATACAAACACCCGCGAAAACCTGAGAAAACAAATATATATATATATATATATATACACACACACATATATATATATATATATACATATACATATACATATACATATACATATACATATACATATACATATACATATACATATATATATATATGTATATATGTATATATGTGTATATATGTATATATGTCCTGTATATACACCCTCAGGATATGGTCGTGTCACCCATTATGATTAATGTACTCAGCAGCGGAGCTTCTTGGTCTGCGAGACTCCCCCCTCTCGCAGGCTTGGCCCTCCATTCTATCGAGGGCTTACCTCGATGACGGGCTTTGGAGTCCCGAGAGGTGGCATGCTGCAAAGAGGGGGCTGTGTGGTTTTTTAAAATTGTCCTTGTTTAAACTTTTAAGGGGTTCTGGGAGGGGGGAGGGGGGTGGGATTGGAATTAGGGTTGTGGGTTTGGGGGATAACCCACTAGGGGGAGAATCGGGCTTGGCCAGGACGTTCGGCGGGGGTGGTGGGGGATCCGGAGGGGGTCGAGCTGGTCCAGACTGCGTTTCTACCATCGGTACTGTGTGTGGGAGAGGTAGATATGGCGGGAGCAGGGGGCCATATCATGTTAAGGGAGCACGCTCCCGCTGTCTTCAAGCGGTAGAGTGCTCCGGCCCCCAAGGCTCCACCCGTTCTCCAGGTAGCTCAGACCTCCAGGGCCCGGGCCTTCGCCTGATGTTGTGCAACGCCAGGTCTGTAGTAAATAAAGCCCCCCTCATTTGTGATCTTGTTTACGAGGGGGGAGCGGACCTGGCGGGTATTACGGAGACCTGGTTGGGCCCAGAGGGAGGGGTCCCTCTGGTAGAAATGTGCCCACCAGGTTTCCACGCATTCCATCAGCCAAGGTCGCAGGGGAGGGGCGGGGGAGTAGCGGTTATTATTAGAGAAGGCCTTAGGCCGAGGGAGACCACTGTACCTCAGACAGCCGGTTGTGAGTCCCTCCTTGTGAAGTGGGGCCATGGGGTTCAGATGGGCTTGCTGATCACGTACCTGGCTCCCTGCCACGTGGCGGCAGCCCTGCCCGAGCTACTCAACGTTATTGCCGTGGTGGCGGTTGATACTCCCAGACTTATGGTCATGGGGGATTTCAACCTGCCATCCATGGGTGAGGCGTCTGAGGTGGCTCGGGAGTTCATGGCTTCCATGACGGCCATGGACCTGACCCAACTAATTCATGGCCCTACGCACACTGGGGGAAACACACTGGACCTGGTTTTTGTCTCTGGACAGTGGCTGAGTGATCTCGAGATAGGGGATTTAGTCATCGAGCCCTTGTCATGGTCAGATCACTCGCTCCTTTGCCTTGACCTTCGAACCGCAGCACCCCGCCGCAGGGAGGCGGAACCGGTAAGATGGTACCGCCCCAGGCGCCTGATGGAACCTGATAGGTTCCAGATGGAAATTGGGCCAATCCCGGAGGTTCTGGCTCACGCCTCATCTGGGGACCTAGTTGCCGCCTGGGATAGGGCGGCGGCTGGAGCCCTGGATCGAGTCGTGCCTTTGCGGCCTCTGACCCGGCGCCGATCTCGCCTGGCTCCTTGGTTCACCGAGGAGCTGAGGGAGATGAAGCGCCGGAAAAGACGCCTAGAGAGCTGTTGGAGGGCTAGTCTTTCTGAATCTGACCGAACACTGGTAAGATCTCATATTAGGAATTACCTAGTGGCGATAAAAGCAGCAAAGTGTTCTCATTTTGCTGCTCTTATTGCGTCATCAGATAATCGCCCGGCCGCCCTGTTTAGGGTGACCCGCTCCCTGCTCCACCAGGAAGCGCGGGAGGACCCCTTGGAGGGAAGAGCCGAGGATTTTGTTCAGTATCTGTATGACAAAAATACTCAGATTCGGACAGGTCTGGACTCTGACGCGATAGATCCAGAGAGGGTGATGGAGACAGGTCTTGAGACTGTTATCTGGGATGAGTTTGATCCTGTGACCCCAGATGACGTGGACAGAATTCTGGGTAGATTGAACGCGACCACATGTTTGTTGGACCCGTGTCCCTCCTGGTTAGTGCTGGCTTCCCGGGAGGTGACGCGAGGCTGGCTCCAGGGGATTATAAATGCTTCGTTGGGTGAGGGTGTCTTCCCCACCGCCCTGAAAGAGGCGGTGGTAAGGCCTTTCCTCAAGAAGCCTTCCCTGGACCCGGCAGTATTGGCTAACTATCGTCCAGTCTCCAACCTTTGCTTCGTTGCGAAGGTTGTTGAGAGTGTGGTTGTGCGACAGCTACCCCAGTACCTGGATGAAGCGTCGTATCTAGATCCGTTCCAGTCGGGCTTCAGACCTGGGTACAGCACGGAAACGGCATTGGTCGCGTTGGTTGATGATCTCTGGAGGGCTCGGGACAGGGGTTGTTCCTCTGTCCTGGTCCTGTTAGACCTCTCAGCGGCTTTTGATACCATCGACCATGGTATCATGCTGCACCGGCTGGAAGGGTTGGGGGTGGGAGGCACCGTTTTACGGTGGTTCTCCTCCTTTCTCTCTGACCGGTCGCAGTCTGTGTTGACAGGGGGGCAGAGATCGACCCCGAGGCCCCTTATATGTGGGGTGCCGCAGGGATCGGTTCTCTCGCCCCTCCTGTTCAACATTTATGTAAAGCCGCTGGGCGAGATCATCCGTGGTTTCGGGGTGAAGTACCATCTGTACGCTGACGACACTCAGCTGTACATCTCCACCCCGGATCACCCCAACGATGCCCTTGAAGTGATGTCCCAGTGCCTGGAGGCCGTACGGATCTGGATGGGGAGAAACGGGCTCAGGCTCAACCCATCCAAGACCGAGTGGCTGTGGTTTCCGACGTCCCGATATAGTCAGCTGGTGCCATCGCTGGCTATTGGGGGTGAATCATTGGCCCCCACGGAAAGGGCTCGTAACTTGGGCGTCCTCCTGGATTCACGGCTGTCTTTAGAAGAGCACTTGACGGCCGTGACCGGGAGGATTTTTCATCAGGTTCGCCTGATTCGCCAGTTACGTCCCTTTCTAGATCGGGACTCGTTACGCACAGTCACTCATGCACTCGTCACCTCTCGTCTGGACTATTGTAATGCTCTCTACATGGGGCTCCCCTTGAGGTGCACCCGGAGGCTCCAACTGGCGCAGAGTGCCGCCGCGCGGGTGGTTATGGGAGCAACATGGAGCTCCCATGTAACACCTCTCCTGCGCGAGCTGCACTGGCTCCCGGTGGTCTTCCGGGTGCGCTTCAAGGTTCTGGTTACCACCTTTAAAGCACTCCATGGCTTAGGACCCGGTTATCTACGGGACCGCCTACTACCACCAACAGCCTCCCACCGACCAGTACGCTCCCACAGAGAAGGGCTCCTCCAGGTGCCGTCGGCCAAACAATGTCGGCTGTCGGCCCCTAGGGGGAGAGCCTTCTCTGTGGGGGCACCGACGATCTGGAATGAGCTCCCCCCAGAGATACGGAGGATCCCGGATCTGCGCACCTTCCGCCGCGAGTTGAAGACGCTTTTATTTCATCAAGCGGGCCTCGCCTAAATTTTCTCCCTTTTAAATGAAAATTTTAAATTTTTAATTGTATTTTTAAATTATGGGTATTTTAAATTATGGATATAAATTCAGCCAAATTTATTTAATTTATTTTATTTGATTTTAAATTTTGTATATTTATGTGTTTTATTTCATGGCTGTACACCGCCATGAGTAGGGCGGTATAGAAATTCAATTAAATAATAAATAAATATATATATATATATATATATATATATATATATATATATATATATATATATATATATATATATGCATATTCTTTCTAGCCAGGTTTTACCTACGTAAACTAAGTTGTTTTGCAGCTCTGGTTGTGTGAAATCTCATTCACAAGCTTCAGGACTCAGATAGCTATTTCTGCCTTATAAGGCTTCGTCAGTCTCCCAGAGAGCAACACAGAGTTGCAGTTTGTCAACAGAAAAAAAGCCCTGAAGCTTGTGAATGAGATTTCACACAACCAGAGCTGCAAAACAACTTAGTTTACGTAGGTAAAACCTGGCTAGAAAGAATATGCACATAAAAGCCTACGAAAAAGAAAAAGACACATTATACCTTTACAGGGGGAATATTTGAGAAGTGGGTGTGGCTCACTGACGAAGCCTTATAAGGCAGAAATAGCTATCTGAGTCTCCCAGAGAGCAACACAGAGTTGCAGTTTGTCAACAGAAAAAAAGCCCTGAAGCTTGTGAATGAGATTTCACACAACCAGAGCTGCAAAACAACTTAGTTTACGTAGGTAAAACCTGGCTAGAAAGAATATGCACATAAAAGCCTACGAAAAAGAAAAAGACACATTATACCTTTACAGGGGGAATATTTGAGAAGTGGGTGTGGCTCACTGA
>NC_142064.1:257512161-257627161 GCF_059756535.1 Pantherophis guttatus | reverse complement strand
AAATGTCTTATATCTTTCAAAATGTAGAAGAGAGTAGCAATGGTTACAAAGAAGATCTACTCAAAATTCCCTTGGGCATTAATCTGAAACAATGGCCCGTTATTGACTTCTTCATGATAGAAATCGCAATAGCAGACTTATATAACCCCCAACAATCTGGGTCCTTGTTTTACCGACCTCAGAAGGATGGAAGGGTGAGTCAACCTTGAACTGGTGAGAATCAAACTGCTAAAATGCAGGTAGCCAGCAGCCAGCAGAAATAGCCTGCAATACTGCATACTAACCACTGTGCCTCCTCCTCCTCCTGATGTGAGGACATTTGCTGTCTCTTACATAAGGTATCTAGTAGGGAACCAAGAGATGATGCTATATGAGTACAATGCCACAATGGCTGAAGGTGAAGGGCTAAACAAAATTTGAGGACCTGAGCCCAGGGCCTTTGCTATACGACAGTGGTGGTGAAACTTTTACTCACGAAGTGCCAAAACATGACAAAACATGCTTGATGGATAGGATAGGATAGGATAGGATAGGATAGGACAGGATAGGATAGGATAGGATAGGATAGGATAGGACGGAACAGAACAGAACAGAACAGAACAGAACAGAACAGAACAGAACAGAACAGAATAGAATAACAGAGTTGGAAGGGACCTTGGAGTTCTGTATACCATTTTATTCTTGTCGAGTTCATTCTTGTTGAGTGCTGGGTTCTGGACACTTTGGTTTGGTAAACAATTGGAGGGAGGAAATGTTTCTCATCTTTGCAGATAACCTAGAAGTGGCTAGGATAGATTCGACACTACAATGTCGAATCTATCCTAGCCTCTTCCTGGTTCTCCCAGAGGTTCCCCCCCCTCCCTTATGTGGATGGGGGCAAGCTAAAAACATTGCTGGTTCTGACGGTTGGAAAAGACCTGGGGCCAAGCTCTTATGCCCCACGTGGTCTGTTAGCCTCTGTGAGGCCACTTATTATCTGGAGGTTCCTCTGAACAATAGGATGATATTTGCCTCCCATGGACATCTACAGCCCCCTGATTTGCCTCCTGATTCGCTCAAGGTGCAGCCGCCAGAACCATCGGAGGCTTCTCTTGGCTCGCGGACCTGTAGATTGGTGGCTGCTATTAAAGCCCCCCAGTTGTAGAGTGAGATATCTCAGATTTCAAGCCTTGTATGGAGCCGGACGATGACTGCGGTTTCTGGCCCTTCCCAGCTTTCGTGAGAGGGCAGCTGGTGTTAACATCTGGCCTCAAAGTGGCTTAAGACTCCATCCACTGCTGTGAGAGAGCAGTGGGATTTATTGAATTTATTGACTTGGAATTGATTGAATGTCCCTCCCCAGACTTTGGACTATCTGGATTACCCCCAGGCCGTGGACTTCCCCCAGATTAATTAATTAACTGATTGATTAGATGTATTCGCCAACAGAACTTCTTATTCTGCGAGACTCCCCCCTCTCGCAGGTGTGGCCCTCCACTTTATCAAGGGCCTACTTTTATGACGGGCTTTGGCACCCCGAGAGGTGGCATGCTGCAAAAAGGGGATTGAGGGGTTTTTTAGGGAAACTTTTTGATAGATTTTTAAGGGATTTTAAGGGGCAGGAGGGTTGTGTGGGTTTGGGGGTTAACCCACGGGGGGAGGGGTCCAGCCCAGCTGTTAGTGGGGCCACGGAGGGTGCGGATTCTGGGGGTAAGGGGGACATTAGAGTCCATTCTGTCGAGGGCTTTTCTATCAATGTGTTGAGTGGGAGGGGCAGATATGGCGGGAGCAGGGGGCCGCATCATGTGGTGGGGGCGCACACTCGCTATCTTTGAGCGGTGGCGCGCCCCGGTCCCCATAGCCCTTCTCGTATCCCAGGCTGTTCAGACTCTCAGGGCCCGAGCCTTCGGCTGCTGTCGTGCAATGCCAGGTCCGTGGTAAATAAAGCCCCCCTCATTTGCGATCTTATTCAGGAGGGGGGAGCGGACCTGGCAGGTATTACAGAGACCTGGTTGGGCCATGAGGGGGGGGTTCCCCTCGTGGATATGTGCCCACCAGGTTTCCGAGCATTCCATCAGCCGAGAGCTCAGGGCAGGGGTGGGGGGGTGGCAGTTATTATAAAGGAAAGTCTTGATCCGAGGGAGACCACTGTTCCACAGATAGCCGGATGTGAGTCCCTTTTTGTGAGATGGGGTCGTGGAGTACAGATGGGCTTGTTGATCACGTACCTGGCTCCCTGCCGCGTGGCAACGGCCCTGCTCGAGCTGCTCAACGTCATAGCTGAGGTGGCGGTTGGTACCCCCAGACTTCTGGTCATGGGGGATTTCAACCTGCCATCTGTCGGCGAAATGTCTGAGGTGGCTCGGGAGTTCATGGCTTCCATGACGGCCATGGACCTTACTCAGTTAATTCATGACCCCACTCACACGGGTGGACACACTCTGGACTTAGTTCTTGTCTCTGGTCAGTGCTCGAGTGGCCTTGATACAGGGGATATAGTCATCGAACCCTTGTCATGGTCTGACCACTCGCTCCTTCGATTGGACTTTCTAACCGCTGCACCCCGCCGCAGGGAGGTGGGACCGACCAGGTGGTTCCGCCCCAGGCGCCTGATGGACCCTGATAGGTTCCAGATGGAGCTTGGGCCATTTCCTGAGACACTGGCTCATGACTCGGCTGAGGACCTGGTGGCCGCCTGGGATAGTGCGGCTGCCGGGGCCTTGGACCGTGTCGTGCCTTTGCGGCCTCTGACCCGGCACCGAACTCACCTAGCTCCTTGGTTCTCCGAGGAGCTTAGGGAGATGAAGCGCCGGAAAAGACGCCTGGAGAGTAGTTGGAGGACCAGCCGCTCCGAATCCGACCGAACACTGGCGAGGTCTCATTTATAAGACCTACATAGTGGCAATAAAAGCGGCAAAATCTAGCTATTTTGCCGCTCTTATCGTGTCATCAGATAATCGCCCGGCCGCCCTGTTTAGGGTGACCCGCTCCCTCCTCCATCTGGAAGCGCGGATGACCCCTTGCAGGGCCGAGCTGAGGACTTTGTGCAGTATCTGTATGACAAAATCGCTCAGATTCGGGAAGGGCTGGCCTCTGACTGGGTATGTCCGGACGGGATGACTGAGGCAGGTCTTGAGAGTGTTATCTGGGGGGAGTTCGATCCTGTGGCTCCCGAGGACATGGACAGGGTCCTGGGACGGCTGAACGCGACCACATGTTTATTGGACCCGTGTCCCTCCTGGTTGGTACTGGCTTCCCGGGAGGTGACACGAGGCTGGCTCCAGAAGATTGTTAACGCTTCTTTGAGTGAGGGGGTCCTGCCGGCCGCTTTGAAAGAAGCGGTTGTGAGGCCCCTCCTCAAGAAGCCCTCTCTGGATCCGGCTGTTTTGGCTAACTATCGTCCAGTCTCCAACCTTCGCTTCGTTGCGAAGGTTGTTGAGAGTGTGGTAGTGCAACAGCTTCCCCGGTACCTGGATGAAACTGTCTATCTAGACCCGCTCCAGTCCGGCTTCCGGCCTGGGCACAGCATGGAAACGGCATTGGTCGCATTGGTGGATGATCTCTGGAGGGCTCGGGATAGGGGTTGCTCCTCTATCCTGGTCCTGTTAGACCTCTCAGCGGCTTTTGATACCATCGACCATGGTATCATGTTGCACCGGTTGGCGGGGTTGGGGGTGGGGGGCACCGTTCTGCGGTGGTTCTCCTCCTACCTCTCTGACCGGTCGCAATCTGTGTTGACGGGGGGGCAGCGGTCGACCCCGAGGCACCTTGCTTGTGGGGTGCCACAAGGGTCAGTCCTCTCGCCCCTTCTGTTCAACATTTATGTAAAGCCGCTGGCTGAGATCATCCGTGGCTTCGGGGTGGAGTTCCATCAGTACGCTGATGACACCAAGCTGTACATCTCCACCCCAGGCCACCCCAACGATGCCCTTGAAGTGATGTCCCAGTGCCTGGAGGCCGTGTGGGCCTGGATGGGGAGAAACAGGCTCCGACTCAACCCCTCCAAGACCGAGTGACTGTGGCTTCCAGTGTCCCGATATAGCCAGCTGACGCCATCGCTGGCTATTGGGGGTGAATCACTTGCCCCCACGGAGAGGGCTCGCAACTTGGGCGTCCTCCTGGACACACGGCTGTCTCTAGAAGACCATTTGACGGCCGTGGCCAGGGGGGCTTTTTATCAGGTTCGCCTGATACGCCAGTTGCGCCCCTTTCTAGACCGGGACTCTCTACGCACAGTCACTCAGGCACTAGTCACTTCCCGCCTGGACTACTGCAATGCTCTCTACATGGGGCTCCCCCTGGGGTGCACCTGGAGGCTCCAGCTGGTCCAGAACACGGCCGCGCGGGGGATTATGGGGGCGACGAGGCGCTCCCATGTGATACCTCTCCTGTGCGAGCTGCACTGGCTCCCGGTGGTCTTCCGGGTGCGCTTCAAGGTGTTGGTGACCACCTTTAAAGCGCTCCATGGCTTAGGGCCGGGGTACTTACGAGACCGCCTACTGCCACCAATAGCCTCCCACCGGCCAGTACGCTCACACAGAGTGGGCCTCCTCAGGGTGCCGTCCGCCAGACAATGTCGGCTGGCGACCCCCAGGGTGAGAGCCTTCTCTGTGACGGCGCCCACCCTCTGGAATAACCTTCCCCCAGAGTTACGTATAATAACAGACCTCCGGATTTTTCGTCGGGCCCTGAAAACCTATTTATTTCAACTAGCTGGGCTGGCTTGAGCTAAATTTTAAATTGATTTTAAATTGGGTTGTTTTAATTTACGGCCAGAATATTTAATTATTTTAATACTGTTTTTTTAAATTTTGTATGCTTTGTTTTTACTTAGGTTTTAGTGGGTATAGGTAAATATTTCCCCTGTCAGTCATGACCAACCCAAGGAGTGGTGCTCATCTTTCATTCACAAATGAAGAGCGTTTATCTGAAGATCCTTCCATGGTCATGTGGCTGGAATGACTATGCACTGAAGATGCACAAACGTTGTTACTTTCCCACTGAAATGGTATCTATTTATCGACTTGCATTTACATGCTTTTGAATGGCTAGGTTGGCAGGACACACACAGGGACACACAGACACTGTATGTACAGTATATAGAAATGGAGTTGGATATTAATACTCATAAGCACATATTCATTGTCACATCCTGTCTACATGATTTCCCCCAGCCCAAATCATTCAGAGTTGTACATATTTCAATTTTGATTGACAAATAATAATTTGTCTCAATTTATTCAAAAGGATGGAGAAAAAAATTAAAGTTGCTCCAATGTTCATGTTAATATTTTATCTATTCTTAATATATAGAATGTTATCTCTCTCTTTGTTTTTCTCTTTCTTTATCTCCCCTATCTATCTATCTATCTATCTATCTATCTATCTATCATCTATCTATCTATCTATCTATCTCATTTATCTAACTATGAATGATCTTACATTATCGAGCCAGAAGAGATCAATCAACTATATACAGTATTTGAAATTCACTATTTCTTTTAAAGAAAGTCAGAACATCACCCCAGAAAGTAACATATAACACCAGCTCACCAACCTCCATAATGACAAAAACACACATCACCATTAGCAATAGTCTTTAATTTAATCCAAAACCATATCAGAACATCTCTGGTAACAGTTTAATAAACACCAACACAAAGAAACTTAATTATTTTTTATCATCAGATGTTCTTTGGTGTTCATGTCAGGTCTCAGGATAATAATGTAGCATTTGGGGATAAAGATGCAGCCCAGTAAACCCAGGCCAGAGGCCAGGATGGAGAAGATCTGCACGGCTACCATGTATTTCCCCTTGGTGCTCAGATATGTGGGAACAAAGGAGATCCAAACACTACAAAAAACCAACATGCTGAAGGTGATCAGTTTGGCTTCATTAAAGGCCCCTGGCAGATTTCGAGCCAGAAATGCCACCAAGAAACAGATGGCAGCCAAAAAACCCATGTAGCCAAGAGCAGAGTAGAACATGGTGACAGAGCCTTCATTGCACTGCAGCAGGATGTGTTCTGGTTGGGAATGAAAGTCAGAATCTGGGAATGGGGGAAAGACTCCCAGCCACATCATACAGAGGCCTACTTGAATACCAGAGCAGGATAAAACAATAGAGTTGGCCAGACTCTTCCCCAGCCATTTCCTCATGCTGCTGCCTGGCTTTGTGGCCAGAAAGGCCACCACCACCATGACAGTCTTGGCCAGCAAGGAAGACACAGCAACTGAGAAAACAACACTGAAAATGGTTTGTCGAAGGAGACAGGTCATTTTCACGGGGCGACCGATGAATAGAAGGGAGGTCAAGAAAGAAAGCAGGAGTGAAACCAGGAGGATGTAGGTGAGTTCACAGTTGTTGGCTTTGACTAAGGGAGTGTCTCGGTATTTCATGAAGATTCCCAGAATAAAGGCGGTGGTTAGGGACAAAGCGATGGCAAAGAAAGCCAGGATGAGTCCCAACAATTCTTGGTAGGATAAGAAGCTTATCTTTTTGGGGACACAGTGATCTCGCTTCTTATTGGAATACTGGTCATCTGGACACTTTTCACAATGGGCTGCATCTGAGAAAAAAATGGTCAGCATGAATCTGTTTGTGCAGCTGTAGGAGCATGAAAACCACATCAGAAATTAGTTACTTCATTTTCAAGGAATAATATAATATTTCTCCCCAGGGATATCCATACAACACTACATTAGTTAAAAGAATCAAATAGTCTTTTTAAAGGTTGAAGATGAATTTGATTATCAGTTCTCAAAACTTCTTTCCTAAACCATGCAAGAAAGTAACAACTCAGTAGAAATCAGCAACCTTTCATTACTTATTTTAATGCTCACATCATCATTCAAATTTGGTGATAGTGCCCAATCTTTGAAGTTTGTGGATGCCTTCAAGAAATGTAATATTTTTCTTACTTCTTTATCAAACACTCCCCCCAAAAAAACCAAGATAGAATATTCATTGTATCTTGATTTTTTTTCTTTGGTTATTTTTGGAGCCACCTACTGTACCTTCTTGCCCAGAGAATGTTCCTTCCATACACAGAGAACAGTCATAGCAGCAAACTGGGAGTCCGTCTCTCACAAGCTTGGTATAACCTGGGGAGCAACTTTCTGTACATCTTGAATAAGGCACCATCTAAACATAAACAGGATGGTTAGTCAGGGTGATATATGAATTAGAAGGATTTACTGAAATCAAGTGGTTTCCAGAAGCTCAGGAGCACATTGAGCAAAATCAGTCCAAAAGTAGTAGCATGAAATTTAATTACTCTACTTGCAAGGGGAAAATGAAAGGTCATTCTCTTTCTCTATCAGTCTCCATTGTAGATCCCAAAACAGACTCATTGCCTCATTCTTTTTTTCCAAAGAAAAGTAGTTCCATTGCCAAATGTGTTTCTCCTTAGGGCATGTATGGGAATGCTATAACTTACCGTATTTTTCGGACTATAAGACGCACCAAGATTTGGAAGAGGAAAACAAGAAAAAAAGTTTTTGCCCTCCACAGCACACTAGGAGCACTTTGCAGGCCTCCCAAACTGCTGTGCATCCTGTTTTTGCAAGAAACGGGCCTGTTTTTCACAAAAAAGGAATGCACAGAGAAAACGCAGTGGTTGGGGGGGACGTGTGTCTTATACTTTGAAAAGTACAATATATATATATATATATATATATATATATATATATATATATGTATGTATGTATGTATGTATGTATGTATGTATGTATGTATGTATATATTTCTCCATGTTTGCTTTCTTAGGAAACCTCCAACATCTAGCTTTCTCTAGAGTCCCTATCTTTCTCTCCTATAACTGATCCTTGTATCATCAAATGTAAATGACTTTTTTAGCTACCCACATTTCCTTGCCACATTCTTAGTGATATCTTTCTCTTATGCAATTCAGTGGGCTAAACCCTTCTTATTCTGGATTTTTCTCCCAAAGGTGCTTTTTCAAAAGACAACTGATCAATCTTCCACTTCTCATTCCAGAAGCTTCTTCAGTTCTGACTGAATGGTGAAGTATGGAAGGATTTATATTCCTTGCTGTCATCTGGTCGTTAGCAGTCTTTCTGAAAGTTGTTGAGGCCACTTGGAATTTATCTGTGCCCTCAGGGTCACATGAATAGTGCAAATGTGTATGAAACCTTCCTGCAATTGCTGAATCTATATCCTGTTTACAAGACAGTCTTTTCAGCGGTTCCAAATCTTTCCATCTTCCACCATTCAGTCAGAACTGAAGAAGCTTCTTGGATGAGAAGTGAAACATCTTCAAGGGAAAACAAAGTCCAGGTGCCTTTTGAAAAAGCACCTTTGACACAACCTGGATGACTGAGAATCTCCATAGACATTTTGGATTTTCTCTTACTGAAAACAAGATCATTTGATGTACTATAAATTATGGCAACATATCCCAGTTTACTAATGTAAATTGCAAATCCTGCAATACAATGCAGCAGGTTCCAACGTGTGATAGATTATTGTAAAACCTCTAAAGCAGGGGTGAAATGCTTCTGGTTCGGACCAGATCACTCGATCCGGTAGCAATGGCGGCGGGTGGTTCGGAGAACCACTAGCAAAAATCCCTGCGCTGCCCTCCCCCACATGCCCAGCTGAGCCGCACAATCATCAGAGGCTTTTTTTTTATTTTTAAAAGCATTTTTTCTACAATTTCTTCCGCCGAAAAAGTACTTTTTACTTTTAAAAGTAAAAAAAAAGCCTCTGATGATCGCGCGGCTTAGCTGGGATCTCAGAGGCTCTTCAAAGCATTTTTTTCTGCAACCTCTTCAGTGGAAGAGGTGGTAAAAAAAATGCTTTGAAAAGGCTCTGATGATCCTAGCTGTGTTCCTGATCTGCAGAGGCTTTTCAAAGCATTTTTTTGCATTTGCAGAAAAAATGGTTTGAAAAGTTAAAATTAAAAAAAAAAAGTTGGCCACGCCCACCCAGTCACATTACCCCCCCCCACCAAGCTATGCCCACAAAACTGGTAGTAACAAATTTTACATTTCACCCCTGCTCTAAAGTAAAGTGATATGTAATAAATTAAGTTGTCTTATATGGGAGTTATCTCAATTGGCCTCAATAAGAATTATTTCTGAGCAGATGGAGATAAATAGCAAAATCCAAGCAGCCTCAACTACTTTGTTAAATAAAGTTGGCCATTGGATGGCACTTTGATTGACAGAAATCTTGACTTCCGAGGGGGCTTGTCTTTCTACAGTCCCAATTTTCACCCCTGCATCTGATTTGTTCAAAACTGATGTCCACTGCATGATATCAAAGTCACCAACAGGAACTCCATTTTCATCAAAAGAAATCCCATCTCTGGAAATATTGTGATGTTGGAAGTTTCTCAGGAACCTATGAAGCTGAAGGAACATAGAAAAAACGTTACAGTTTGAACCTTTATTCGTTTTTTTTTCCCTTGCTATTATTCTGGATTGGAGGTACTCTGAATAATTCAACCTCTTCAGATCACCACTGCAGTCTGAAGCAGATTGATTCAACATTTCATGGGAAGCTTCTTTCAGTCATTCTCCAGGAATTTACAGCTCTTTTTCAAATACTGTGTTTTTCGGGCTATAAGAAGCAGTTTTTTTGTCTCCCAAAAGGGGTTGAAAATGTCTGTGCGTCTTATAGACCAAATACTGTTGAAGACCTGCCCACCCACCAGCCTTTTTTTAGCCTCTTCATGCCCTGTTTTTTGGGCTTTATTCGGCCTTTTTCAGTCCTTTTTTGGCCCATTTTTAGAGCTTTTTTCAGCCCATTTTTGAGGCTTTTTTGGCCCATTTTTTTTTTAAAAAAACCACAGCCAAACAAAGTGTTGCATATTGAATTGGAGTGAGCATAGGCTTCACTCAGGTCCTCCAATCCGGTGGGAAAATACTCAAACCCCATTGGCCAACCTATCTGACAGCCCCCTATAAAAGGGTAAGCAGTCAGATGAGCTGACTCTGGGTTGCACCGATCTACTAATAAAGAACTGTTGTGACTGTTAGCACTGAGTCCTGTCTCTCTGATCACCCGATCCAACACTGGCAACGAAAGTTGTATTGGAAGAGCAGAGAACAAAAAGAGATGAATTAGATCGTAGTTCCAATGGAAGAGGGAACTACCGGCAGGCATCCACAGGCTACTACCGCAGCGACCGAACTGCATCAGCCATCACAATGACTGCTTATGCCCCGCCAACTCCATTCAACCCAGCAATGGACAATTGGGACTCATACATGGCCAGGTTCGAGTGTTTTATGGAAGCAAACGACCTCCTGGGACTATCAGACAATCGGAAAAGAGCATTATTTCTCAGCTATTGTGGAAACGAGATGTTCAACATGGCTAGGGCACTCGTTGCACCAGACGCTGTGCAGACAGAGCCCTGGGCCAATGTCCAGAATGCACCACAAGCACACTATGCTCCAGTGCCATCCAAGTTCGTTCGTCGGCACTAATTCCATAGCACAGTGCAGGAGGAAGGCCTGTCAACCATTATTTGGCAGCACTGAGTAAGGCCGCAGCCTATTGTGAGTTTAGAGAGTTGGAGGAGGTGTTGCTAGAGTAGCTCATCAGCAGAGTGAGGAATATTAGCTTACAAAGGCAGCTGTTAGCTAAGATTAACCTCACTCTACAGATAGCACTCGATGAGGCCAGAGCAACAAAATCCTTGCACAAAGCTGTCTTCCTGGAAGTACAGGCACAGAGAGGACCAGCCAACAGAAGAAAAGGATGCATATCAAACCAATATCAGACAAACAAGTGCATCAAAGGCAAAGAAAATACATGCTGCCATGCAGATAGAAGACTCACAATGGGATATGGAGATCGATATGGGCTCATTGACAATCATGTCCTAGGAGACAATCCAGAAGGCTGTACCTGGCCTCAAAAACAGAGACCTATGTCCCCAGAGAATACAGCTAAAAGACTACCAAGGGAACCACATCCCTGTCATGGGGAGCGGGTTGTCATACTCCCAAGATTAAGATGTGCAGTGCTGGAAGTCTTACATGTGGGACATCCTGGGATAGTCAGGATGAAAGCCGTGGCCCAGAGCTACATCTGGTGGAACAATATGGACCGTGAAATAATGGAACTGGTTACTACCTGCACACTGTGTCAGGAATCCAGACCGGCATCCCCCTCTGCCCCGGCTAAGCAATGGGAAACCCCTAATGTGCATGGTCCCGGGTGCATATTGACTTTGCAGGACCAGTAAAAGACCAAACGTTCTTAATTGTGGTTGATGCATTTTCAAAGTGGCTGGAGATATTTTTAATGTCTACCACCATGGCCGAAGCAGTAATCCGTGTGCTCCAGAGACTGTTCGTCATGCACGGGCTCCCTGATGTATTGGTCTCACACAACAGGCCTCAATTTACGGCCAATCAATTTGAACTATTCCTGGCAGAGCATGGCATCAGGCATGCCCTTGTTGCCCCCTTTCATCCAACCAGTAATGGGCAGACTGAATGGATGGTAAGATCTGCTAAAGAGGCTCTGTCCAGAATTGGCCCAAGGGATTGACAAGCATAGATCAATAAGTTTCTCCCAGTACAACGTATCACCCCAAGTGCAACAACTAACAGGAGCCCTTTAGAACTCTTCATGGGAAGGAGAATCCATTCACAATTAGACCACTTGTACCCAAATTATATTGCAGAAACACCTCCCAACTCAACAGGAAAAATCTGGTCATTTAATATGGGGGCCCGACAGGGATGAAATGCTCCTGGTTTGGACCGGATTGCCCGATCTGATAGCAATGGCGGTGGATGGTTCGGAGAACCAGTAGCAAAAATACCTGCCCCCCCCCCCATGCCCAGCTGAGCCACACGATCATCAGAGGCTCTCTTTTTTTTATTTATTTTAAAAGCATTTTTTCTACAAATGCTTTTGTAGACGAAAAAAATGCTTTTAAAAGTTAAAAAAAGCCTCTGATGATCGTGTGGCACAGCTGGGATCATCAGAGGCTTTTCAAAGCATTTTTTTCTGCAACCTCTTGGCCGAAGAGGTGGTAAAAAAAATGCTTTGAAAAGTCTCTTATGATCCCAGCTGAGTTGCCTGAGTGTCAGAGAAGCATTTCTAAAAGTCCTCTCTGATGATCCCAACTGAGTTGCCTGATCGTCAGAGAAGCATTTCTAAAAGTCCTCTCTGATGATCCCCACTGAGTTGCCTGATCGTCAGAGAGGCATTTTGTAAAAGGCCTCTCTGATGATCCCAGCTGAGTTGCCTCATCGGCAGAAAGGCTTTTTAAAGCATTAGAAAAAAATGCTTTGAAAAGTTAAAAAAAAAAGTTGGCCAGGCCCACCAGTCACATTACCCCCACCACCATTAAGCCATGCCCACAGAACTGGTAGTAACAAATTTTACATTTCACCCCTGGGGCCAGAGTATACGCCCAGAACTATGCCGGAGGTGCCCTCTGGATTCCAGCCACTGTAGTAGAAATATCTGGCCCTTGCTCGTACAAAGTCGAGCTGGAGGACAGTAGATTCTGGTGACAGCACTTGTACTAATTCTGAGGCTGTCTTGAGAACTCACTGCTACAACCACCATAGACAGTTCAACCCAACCAAAGGCCGATTCCCAGACATGGTAGCCTACAAAATAAACAAATGTCTAACAATAACTCAAACCCAATTGTACAGCAGGAACACCCATCTGAAGAACCAAGACTCCAGCATAGACTTCCGGATGGGCTGGGTCAAGAGACTCCAACCACACCTCATGACGAAATCCCGAAGATTCCATTGGCGAGAACTGAACCAACTACAAATTTATTTATTTATTTATTTTATTTTATTTCAAATTTATATACCGCACCTTCTCCCAAGGGACTCAGGGCGGTGTACTGCCAGATAAAAACATACAATACAAACATTAAAAACAATTAAAAGAATATATATTAATTTGGCCCCAGTTTAAAATGACAAACCAATTAAAAATTAAAAATTTAAAAATATGTTAAGCCAGCCCGGCTTGATGAAAAAAGAAAGTTTTAAGGGCACAGCGGAAGGCGCCGAGGTCTTGGATTCTCCTTATCTCAGGGGGCAGCTGGTTCCATAGGGTAGGTGCCCCCACAGAGAAGGCCCTCCCCCTGGGGGTCACCAGCCTACATTGTTTGGCTGAAGACACCCTGAGGAGGCCCTCTCTGTGGGAGCGCACGGGTCGATGGGAGGTTGTTGGTAGCAGCAGGCGGTCTCGAAGATAACTAGGTCCTATGCCATGGAGCGCTTTGAAGGTGATAACCAACACCTTGAAGCGCACCCAGAAGACCACTGGGAGCCAGTGCAGCTCGCGCAGGAGTGGTTTTATGTGGGAGTGCCATGCAGCTCCCGTAATTTCCCGTGCGGCCGCATTCTGGACCAGTTGGAGCCTCCGGGTGCTCTTCAAGGGGAGCCCCATGTAGAGAGCATTGCAGTAGTCCAGGCGAGAGATGACGAGGGCATGAGTGACTGTGCACATGGAATCCCGATCAAGAAAGGGTCGCAACTGGCGAATCAGGTGAACCTGACAAAAGATCCCCCTGGATACAGCCATCAGATGTTCCTCCAAGGACAGCTGCATATCCAGGAGGACTCCCAGATTGCGCGCCCTCTCTGAGGGGGCCAAAGACTCGCCCCCAATAGTCAGCGATGGAGTCAGCTGACTATATCGGGATGCCAGGAACCACAGCCACTCAGTCTTGGAAGGGTTGAGCTTGAGCCTGTTCCTCCCCATCCAGATCCGCACAGCCTCCAGGCACTGAGACATCACTTTAAGGGCATC
This sequence comes from Pantherophis guttatus, assembly GCF_059756535.1. Classification (NCBI taxonomy): domain Eukaryota; kingdom Metazoa; phylum Chordata; class Lepidosauria; order Squamata; family Colubridae; genus Pantherophis; species Pantherophis guttatus. The sequence goes on along the minus strand of NC_142064.1, from coordinate 257,613,408 downwards.
GTTGGGGTGGCCTGGGGTGGAGATGTACAGCTGGGTGTCATCAGCGTACTGGTGGTACTTCACCCCAAAGCCACGGATGATCTCACCCAGCGGCTTCACATAAATGTTGAACAAAAGGGGCGAGAGGACCGACCCCTGAGGCATTCCACAAATGAGAGGCCTTGAGGTCAACCTCTGCAAATAAGAGACACAAACTCAAGGTAAACTGTTCCAAAGTTGATTGCAGAAAATATGACTTCAGTAACAGAGTGGTCAATGCCAGGAATGTACTACCTGACTCTGTAGTTCCTTCCCCAAACACCCAAAACTTTAAACTTAAACGGTCTACTGTTGACCCCATTCCTAAGAGGTCTGTAAAGGGCATGCATAAGTGCACCAGTGGTCCTACCATTCCTGTCCTAATATTCCTCTTTACAAGAAACAATGGTTGGAAACTAACGAAAGAGAGAAGCAACCTAGAACTAAAGAGAAATTTCCTAATAGTCAGCAATCAATCAATGGAATAGCTTGCCTTCAGAGGTTATGAATGCTCCATCATTGGAGGTTTTCAAATAGAAACCTGGGCAACCATTTGTCTGAAATGGCATAGGGTCTCCTCCTCGATTATTGGGTTTGGACTAGAAAAACCTCTGAGGTCCTTTCAAACTCTTATTATTCTATGTTTTATGTTTTATGTTTTGCTGCTTCACCATCACAGCCCCATCTGAGGCAAGACCATTTGCAGTTATGGGAAAATGGGAGAAGGTGGAGAATACAATTTTGGAGCCTTGGTGGTGCGGCGGACTAAAGTGCTGTTAAGTAGCACTTAGCTGCCAGCTGCCTGCAATTACTGTGAATTCAAATCACACCAGGCTCAAGGTTGACTCAGCCTTCCATCCTTTCGAGGTAGGTAAAATGAGGACCCGGTTTGTGGGGGCAATAAGCTGACTTTGTATAAAAAAGAACACCGCTTGGGGGGGGCCAAAAGCCCTACTAAGCAGGTATATACAAAAGTATGACGGCTATTGCTTAACACATTGTAAGCCACCCTGAGTCTCCGGAGAAGGGCGGCATATAAATCGAATAAATCAATCAATAAATAAATTTTGCCATCAGTCCTGATCAAGATGAAGTTAGCGAAGTTTAACTTTGCGCTAGGAATGTAACAAAAGTTGCATATTTATGTTATCTCTATCAAAGAATAGCTATTGAAGCATATCCATTAGTTCAGGAGATCTGTGCCCCCAGAAGAGGCTTTGATTAATATCTTGTTGCTATGTTAGAAACTTTTAGCCAGCAAAGTTCAATCTTAATGCAGAACAAACAATCCAGCTGAACTCCTTAGCTTGGAGATCACTTTGTGATCACAATAAAGGGTTGAGGGTTGTTGGAATATTCTGATGTTTGTTTAGTTTCGAAAATTAGGTTGTCACCATAGAGCTATTTCTGACAAAAAAGCATCCCAAACTAGCACAGGTTGTTCAACTTTGGAAGATTTTTCTCTATTAATTCTCTCTAATTTACCGTCAGAGTTCCAAGTAATATGCCCATAGCAAATAGGATTCTGAGGCAAGCAGGTTCCTCAAATATCAGTTTTATTGGACATATCATAGAGGCATAGGCTGGTGAAAACTGACTCTAAATGTTGCCACAGTTTTCATCTAATAAAAACTAAAAGTTTTCCTTCCCTTTCCAAACAATCAGTCACATGGTCCAATCAAGGTGTCATCTGGTTGCTTGGTGAGTTCACTCATCCTCCTCCTGGCCATTGTTGGGAATGTCCTTGGTTCCCAGGAGAAAGTATTTTGTTTTGGCGACAAAACCTCAGCTATTTCTATTTCCCCCCTCCATATCCCTCAGCTCCAGTGTGGCAACACCGAAACATTAAAATGGCCTCAGTCAGGTCAGTTTCAGGATTGACACTCACTCTCAAATACCACAAACTGGGCAACTGCTCTTTGGAATATCTCACCCCTTTCTACAACTAATTTAATATTGAGGAATTGGAAGGGGAGAATCCGTGGAACGTCAAGGGAGAAGACTTACCTGCCATGGCTGTAAAATCTGGGGTGATTGATGGTCTCCAACTTGCATTCTACTCTTACTCCGTTGGGAGGACAAAACAGCACTGAGGACCCAGGCCACAATTTGAATTATTTGGGAAATACTGGAGGAATCCTGAGACAGGATTCTTGCAATCACATCATGGGGTGGGAATTCCCAATTCTCTTTTTCTCTGCATTTTTTCCAAACTTTCTTAGATAACACAGGACTTGTATAAGAACATTGGAACACTTCCTTTCCATACAATATTACCATAGATGCATAAGATTTAATGTTATCATACTGAGTCCTTCTCTTTGTCTGGATGAGGAAGGAAAACAAAGCATATTTATTTTGGAGATCAACCCAGTAGTAAAAACTATCTACACTTGAAGCTGTCAAAGTTGTTGCAATCCACACCCTTCCCACAATGGATGTATCAATCCTTTGTATTATTACTGCTAACATTCCCAAGGCCTGAAAATCCAGTTGGCATACTATAATTTTTATTTGACTCTTGATAAGAGAAAAGAAGATTTTCATTTTTTCTTGCATGAGAGTTTCTCCAGCACTTTTATGCACATTTGCTTCTGGGACGGTTCCTGAGAGGACAATGCAAATCCCATTTTTTAGAGTGAGAACTTCCAAGCGTCTTTTGAATTTTTCTCCTTTTTCATTATCCTGAGAAAGGAGGCCGATCCACGTCCATTGGAACTGCAGGAGCAGCTGGACGATTGCTGAGTCAGGAGGTTCTTGGTTTGGGGTCATCCGATATGAAAAAGGAAAACGATGGTTTTTCTCAGCCATCTGGTTGATGACACTATAGTTGATCTAAGATGAAAGAGAAAGTATTGGTAGTTTGTACCAGTTTTAATGATAAAAGTCAGATGGTAAATCTAAGGGTGTTTCCACACTGTTGAGAGACATTTCAAACGATAACTGCATGAATTTTGCTGGTTCCCTTGATGTTCTGTCCTGTTGTCTTGTATGCTGCCTTTGAAACCAGGGAGCTCTGAATTATCCATGGGTGATGTTCATTGGTGGTCCTCATAGAGCACTTCCTTCATTCCACATCAGAATTCTGTGGGTCACCCATCCACTCAGTCAGTTAGTCAATCAGAATAGAGCTGGAAAGTCTTCTAGTCCAACCACATATGTGTTGGTGTGTTTCTGTGAGCGTGTGCTTTGTGCACATGTGCACCGTTCAAAATACATCAATTTCAAGCTCTATAGCTTACCTTCTAGGGCAGCCCCAGTAGGTAAAACAGCTGAGGCTCTGAAATCCACCATGCCATGCAAATCAGCTGACCTGAGAAATGTAGGACAGGATAGGGTGGGAGCAGGTTGGCAGGGACAACTGATTGCCGGAACTATTGGTTCGCTAGAACCAGGCCGAACCAGCACCAGCCCATCACTATTTGTATATAGAGACATACACACATACTTTGTGAATTAAACATTCTTTCAGATGTTCTAATATATACTCTCTGACTTTCAATTTATTTGGAGAAATATATACAACTGCTGCCTTCTAGGCAAATCTGAACATTTTACAACACAGAATTAATTTCATTTGACTTTATACCTGTGGAAATTTATAGATGCTCAAGACATTGGAAATATGATCGAAGAGTTCAGAATCCATCTCTTCAAGAATCGCCAGCAGGTTCTTTTGTCTTCCACATCTGTAGTTTGGGATGTTCTCCTGTCCTGTAGACAGCACATCCAGCATGGCCTCATATGTCATTCTTGCACTGAAAAAGTTCTCATAGATGTTGTAGCCCAGGGTGATGTTGGGTAAGAGCCTTGAATTCTGGTTGACCTCATGAACAGCCAATAAGAAGGGCAGAATGTGGTAGAAGGTGTTCTCACTGCAACGTAAGAAATTTCATCATCTTTTTTTGCTCTACATCAGCGATTTATGTGATCAACTTAAAAGCAGTTGACGTAAAATTATTCAATTCTACATATAATTCTGTTGTTTTGCAAAGTGATCTTGACTATGTGTCTGAATGGTCATCTATTTGGCAAATTCATAAATGTTCTGTCTCACATATTTGGTAAACATAATCGGAATATCAAGTATAAGCTAGGTGGCATTGATCTAGCAGATGACTCTCACCTTGTTAAGGACCTAGGTGTACTTATCTCTGATGATTTATGCGCCAAAGCTCACTGTAACAGCATTGCTAAAAAAGCATTAAGAGTTGTAAACTTAATTTTGCAAAGCTTTTTTTCTGTAAAACATTTTATTGCTCATTACAGCTTATAAAACTTATGCCAGACCAATCTTAGATTATTGTTCATGTCGAGCATCAGGCAACACTCGACACCCTGACGTTCCAATGGAAAAGAAAGGCACTACAGGAGGGGGGATATGGGCACAGGTGACAATGTGGGGGGGGAGTGAAACACGGCAGCTTGGTGTCATACCCACTGGTGGAGAAATATAGTGGGGCTCGTGTGGGGTCCTGGCACGGCGTGTGTCGGATAGCAATCCAGCCAGGAGCGATGAATTCCTGATGACATCATCTTCCTGCAACCCTACCAGCCGCAGATTCGAATGCCCTTCAGCTGAGAAAAATTATGAACACACGCCGACTAGCAATCAACTGAGCACGGACCTATAAAGCATAGCTGAGGGGCAGACTCCCTCAGCTCTGACTTTATTCATGTATTGTACCGATAATGACTGGAAGCCACTGTGTAGCCAGACATTAAACTGAGTTTACTGGCCGTGGCTTGGCGTCTTTCCTGAATTCCTGCACTGGCAGCCTTGTGGAGCCAAGAGGAAGTCAGAGCTCTTCCCTTTGCATAGTCCCACTTGGTGAGTGACATTTAGCGAAGGATGGTGGAGGGAACGACGGTTGGGGTTCCATCCATAGAACCGAATGGAGTGGAGGGGGATGAGAAGAGCATAGAGGCACCTGTGGTCCGGCCAAAACAATGGGACGCTCATCCGGAGGAGGCGCTGGAAGACCAGAGTACACAAGGAGCAGGGGGTTCTTATGCTGCATCTGGGCATTGGTGGCATAGCTCCGCACTGCTGGGGAAACTAGGTTTGAGAGCCCCTACACCCCCTCCCTTAGAGGCTCAGTTCCAAGGCTGGAGAGAATGGCAGTGGACTGAAGATGAGGAGGGGGAGTGGAGGTACTCCACCAGTGACCACAATGGACATTTTAAGAGAATGATTCAGAGAGGGGAGTTTCCGAGATGCACCGTCATGGCAACCATGGGCAACAGGACTGGAACCTTCAACCACCTGGCAAGGTGGGGCTGCAGCAGGGGGAGGGTCTGAGAGCAGGCTCCATTTGTCAAGTCCCAAATTCAGACCAGAGCAAAGGCAGGGCCGGTCTCAGGTGGACAATGATTATCATGTCCCAGTGGCTTCTGCTTCATTGTTGGGGGATGTGATTCGGGGTTCCAGCCAGTCACAGCCTAGACCATTGAGGGACAGGGAGAAAGGTCAAGGGAACAGACGGCAGGCGGGCCAGACCAGAGGGGACCATGATGGACCCATTGGGGATCCTGTAACTGTATGGGCCCCGAGCACAATGTGGCCCACACAGGCACAATGGGGACCCCCACAATGAGCCCACCACCAGTGCAAGTTACCTTTGATGGAGCATCGGAAAAGGTGACCCTGTTCCTTAGCCAAGTGATCAGCCATATGGACCTCTATGGTCATTTATATGCTTCCCAATGGGCAATGGTTGTGACCATTACAGCGGTACTCATGGGGGAGGCAGCCAATTGGGTGGCTGACCTCCACAGCGATCATGCCATGAATTAACAAAACTTAGTTTATTTCTGGAAGCGCTGTGCAGCCGCTTCGAAGATGAAGCTCGTACCCAGGCGGCTGAGGGGGAGTTAGTTGCTCTGAAGCAATGGGACTGGATAGCTAAAGAGTATGTAAAGGAGTACAGGAAGCTGGCCGGGAGGCTGAGAACCTAGCCTGAATGGCTCCTAATACACCAATTTCACATGGGTCTGGATAGGGAGCTCAGGCAGGCCTTGTATTTATAGAGGCCTCGCATCCCGTTTACCTGACTGGTACCAGGCAGTGGTGGAATTGGACATTGGCTTGCAGGAATTTAAACCAAGGATGGGGCCATCTGGACTCATCCATGCTTGACGAGGGGGAGTACACCTGGTAGGGGAACGGGATGTGGTGAAACCCTTTCTACCGATGGGTTCTAAGATAACTGAACAAGCAAAACAGCCCTTTCATTGTTATCGGTGCAACCAGGAGGGACACAGGGCAGCAGAGTGTCCTTTGCCACCTCCACGCATATCAATGCCCCTGGTTTCAGCTCTGGGGACCAAAGGCAAAGATCGATCACAACAAACTCCAGAAAGATCCAGGATTGCAGCCCAAACTTCAATGACTGATACGACCCCGCCTGCTGGTGTTAGAAGTCCTCCTGGGACAGCGTCTGTTCCTGCAGATTCCGGGATGAGTGAAACACAGGAGGAGGTACAGGACCCCACGGTAAGCAAACCGATACACCAGTTCATTATCCTGGTTACTATCAGACACCTAGGAATGGGGAAGGAGGGAGACCTTGGGGCGCTCATAGATTCCGGATGTACCCGATGCCTAATCCGTTGCTCAATTGTAGAAGCTTTGGGAGTACGCATAGTCAATTTGCAGAAACCTATCACTTTCGAACAGATGGATGGGTCAACCCTTGGGGGCCATCTGGCCACCCATGTAACCGAACCCATTCATTTGAAAATTGGGGAACACCACCGGTTTGTGGTGATATACCACATGATCGAACTAGTTATCCTGGGACTTGCTTGGCTAGATAAGTGGAAACTCATGATATGGTGGGAGGCTGGTTTCTGTAAACTACGGTTAGAAAAAGGACCAGAGCCCCTTATAAACATGCACAATAGAGGTGAGAGAAAAAACGTTTCACTACCCCTATCGGAGAGGGGTTTCCTAAGTATGTATGGTGATCTAGTGCAAGTCTTTAGTGAAGGTGAATGTGAATCCCTACCACCCTATCGTGAGATGGACTGTGCCATCGAATTAATACCCGGAGCCTACTTACCAAAACCCCAGATGTATTCAATGGCTCCCAGAGAACTGGCGGAATTGCGGAAGTACATTGATAAAAACCTGGCCCGGGGTTTTATTAAGCCTAGTAGATCACATCTGGCTACTACAGTGTTATTCTGGGAGAAAAAGGATGGAGGCTTATGCCTCTGTGTTGATTACAGAGTTTTCAACGTTATATGTGTAGAACCGTTATATCCCCTCCCGCTTATGACGGACTTGTTAACCACCTTAGTGACTGGTAGGATCTTCACTAAAGTTGACCTTCGTGAAGCGTATTATAGAGTGTGCATCCAACCAGGGGATGAATGGAAAACCATGTTCAATTGTCCCCTGGGAAACTATCAGTTCCAGGTCATGCCATTTGGACTTCAGGGTGCTCTGGCCATCTTTATGCAGCTGATCAATGAGGTTCTCCACAATCATTTGTATTGCAGTGTTCTGGTATACCTCGACGACATTCTGATCTACACGAACACCATGGAAGAACACACACGATTGGTTAGACAAGTGTTAACAAAATTGTTGGAAGCCTGACTCTTCATGAAACTCTTGAAATGTGAGTTTCACCGGACAGAGATAGACAATTTGGGCTTCAGGATTAATGGAGAAGGGATTGAGATGGATCCAAAAAAGAAGGAAGCAGTGTTGGAGCGGCAAGCACCAAGGACCAGAAAACAACTACAGAGCTTCCTTGGGTTTGGCAACTTTTACAGACAATTTATTCCATTGTTTGCTCAGGGTGCTTTACCTTTAATCGATCTCTTATGCACAAAAATGACGGTGGGCACCAAACCCAAACCAGGACATGTTTTGAATTGGTCTCTGTGTGTCAAAAGGCATTCAAATGGTTGAAGGAGTTATTTGACAGAGAACCAATCCTCAAACACCCGGATTTATCGAAGCCTTTTGTCGTACAGGCTGATGCCAGTGATGTTGCTGTTGGAGTGGTTCTGCTGCAACAAAACACACAAAATAAGTTCCAACCCTGTGCTTATACCTCACGTAAACTAACACCCACTGACAGGAACTGGGTTGTGTGGGAGAAGGAGGTGTTCGCTGTGAAATGGGCATTACAAATGTGGAGACACTTATTAGAAGGTACAGAGAATGTTTTCGAGGTCTGGACAGACCATAAGAATCTGGAAGCGCTCCAAATGCCCCGTAAATTATCCCCCAAACAGGTCAGGTGGGTGCAGTATTTCCAATGGTTCAGGTTCGTTCTCAAATACGTACCCGCAGGGCAGAATTTCCTGGCTGACACCCTATCACGCATGCCCCAATACAACAGTAAGAGGGATGGGGTAATGCAGGCCATGATACCTCCTACACAGATTGGAATGTGAGCGATAGACAAGAAACAGGCAAAGTTCAGCTGGATAAATGTCCTAAAGAAGGAGATCGAGGCTGATGCCTGCTCCAGGCAAACATGACGTCAGTTACACACCGAGACGGGTTGGCATGGAGAGTAGACAGACTCTATATCCCAACGCTCCTGAGGACAAAGGTAACGGAGCAATGCCATGACGTCAAAACAGCAGGGCATTTTGGGTTTTTGAAAATGCTACATCTGGTTAGATGGCAATTTTGGTGGCCCAGGATGCGTAGGGACATAGAGGAATATGTCCGGGGCTGCCCAGTCTGTGCTACATCCAAACCACAACCGGGAAAACCCCTTGGTTTCTTGCAAACAGTTGCTGAACCCAGTAGACCATGGAACAAGATATCCATGGACTTTATAGTCGAGCTACCCAACAGCAAAGGACATACAGTAATATGGACTGTACTCGACCTGTTTTTGAAACAGGCCCACTTCATCCCATGTAAAGGGTTACCATCGGTTAGCTAGCAACGGCTAGCTAAACTCTTCATTCAACATATATACCATCTACATGGAGTACTGAAATGAGTCATCTTGGACAGGGGGGTACAGTTTACTGCCAAGTTCTGGAAAGTGTTTCTACACTACATAGGCTCAGAGCAGGGACTTAGCTCCACTTTCCATCCCAGCACTAACGGAGCAGCCAAACGTGCCAATGCAATGGTAGAATGTTACCTCAGGTCCTATGTATCCTATCAGCAAAGTGATTGCTATGACTTATTATCATTTGCCGAGGCAGCGTATAATAACTCACTCCATTGCAGTACAGGGTACACCTCGTTTAGGATAGTAACTGGAAAAGACTTCCCTGCCATCCCTGAGTTGGATATAAAAACACCAGAACCAAAATCAACATCAGAATGGACAGAAAACATCCAAAGGGTTTGGCCCCACATGAAAAAAGCCCTAGAGAAAGCATCTACTGAATACAAACACCAGGCCAATAAAAAAAGGGCTGATTGCCCACCACTGCAACCAGGAGACCGGGTATACCTGTCTACTAAATATCTACGACTACAAATACCCAGTAAAAAACTTGTTCTCAAGTATATTGGACCTTTTCCAATACAGAAAGTAATAAACCCAGTAACTGTAGAATTAAACCTACCCCTAGGTTAGGTAAAATACACCCAGTGTTTCATTGAAGTTTACTGAAACCAATAGCAAACCCCCGGGATACCAATACCTATCCCAGCCCTGTAGCAGAGCAACACTATGAACTCGAAAAGATCCTTTATTCAAAATATCATAGGGGGCCCCTAAAATATCTCATCAAGTGGAAAGGGTACCCAGATACTGACGCATCATGGGTACGAGACACGGATGTCAACACTTCATGTTTATTATGACATTTTCACAGGGCATATCCAGCAAAACCAGGTGGTCCAACGACCTAACACTAACATCTCCTTTTCTCTTTGCAGACAGAAACCTGGTAGGGGGAGCTGCTTGTCAAGCGTCAAGCAACACTTGACCCCCTGATGTTCCAACGGAAAAGAAAGGCGCTATGGGAGGGGGGATATGGGCACGGGTAACAATGGGGGGTGAAACATGGCAGCTAGGTGTCATACCCACCAGTGGAGGAATATAATGGGGCTCGCGTGGGGTGCCGGTGAGGCATGTGTCAGATAGCAATCCAGCCAGGAGCGATGAAGCCCTGATGACATCATCTCCCTGCAACCCTACCGGTGGCAGATTCAAACGCCCTTCAGCTGAGGAAAATTACAAACATGCACCAACTAGCAATCAACTGAGGGTGGATATATAAAGCATAGCTGAGGGACAGACGCCCTCAGCTCTGACTTTATTCATGTTATTGTACTGGCAATGACTAGAAGCTGCTAGGTAGCAGGACATTAAACTGAGTTTACTGGCTGAGGCTTGGCATCTTTCCTGAATTCCTGCACCAGCAGCCTAGCGGAGCTATGAGTTCAATTGTTTGGAATCCCCACCATATATCTTACATCAGTACAATTGAGCGGGTTCAGAAGTATTTCACGAGAAAAGTTGTGCACTCTTCATACACAACAGAATTCCCTATGCTACTAGGCTCGAAATTCTTGGTTTGGATAATTTAGAACTGTGTCACTTGTGGTCACGCCTAGGTATTGAATATAAAATTATATGCAATAATGTTTTACCTGTAAATGACTTTTTCTGTTTTAATATGTGCGTGAACAGCTGCTTTAAACGCCAGGTAAATTGTTCTAAGCTTGACTTTAAAAATATGATTTCTGTAATAGAGTTGTCAAAATCTCGAATGCCTTACCTGATTCAGTTGTCTCAGCTACAAATTTTCAGTTTCAATCACAAATTGACTTCCGTGGACCTTACTTCATGCTTTAAGTGGTCAGTAGAGGGAGCGTGCATAGGTGCACTAATGTGCCTTCCGTTCAGGGGTAAAATTCAGCAGGTTCTGACAGGTTCTGGAGAACCGATAGTGGAAACCTTGAGTAGTTCAGAGAACTGGCAATTACCACCTCTGACTGACCCCAGAGTAGGGTGGGAATGGGGATTTTGCAGTATCCTTCCCCTGGATTGGTGTGGGAATGGAGATATTGCAGCATCATTCCCCTGCCATGCCCACCAAGCCATGTCTACCAAGCCACAATACGCCCACCAAGCCACAGACTGATAGTAAAAAAAAATGAATTTCACAACTGCTATCATCCCTGTCATTGTAGATTTATTCTCTTATTCTTGTTCTCATTTTTCTTTGACAAATTCCAATAAAGAAGTAAATAAATCTTCAGTTTGGATTCTTATGAAAGCATGTCATATTTACTGTAGCTTTATATCTATATAGTGCAATGCCAAAAAGATAATCAACTTCTCATTATTCATGTCAGGGTTCCAATGGATGCCCTTTTTAAATCATAAGCCTTGAGCCAAGCTTCAAAACAAATCCAGTTATTTATTAGGAGCTTCATTTCGCCACGTTCCGAAGTGAAGCCAATTCTGACCCCACATAATTTACACTCTAATCATGAAAGTGTGAAGGTTTCTTACTATTGTAACTGTTTCAATCTGCTTAGAATAAACTTTTTGCAAAACCAAGCATTTATTTTATTTACTTACCTATTTAAAAAAGCTAATATATCACTTATATAAATTTACAACAGTCCATAAAATGTAATTAAAATCATACCACTCAGTGTGAATTAAATCATATCCTTGATGAATATACATTAGAGGTGACAAATAAATTTAAGGAATTATATCTGATAGACAGAGTACCTGAAGAATTATGGATGGAGGTTCACAACATTGTACAAGAGGTAGCAACTAAAACCATCCCAAAGAAAAAGTAATCCAAGAAAGCAAAATGGCTGTCAGAGGAAGCTTTGCAAATAGCTGAGGAAAGAAGGGAAGCGAAAGGCAAGGGAGAAAGAGAAAGATACATCCAATTGAATGCAGAATTCCAGAGAATAGCTAGAAGAGATAAGAGTGCCTTCTTAAATGAACAGTACAAAGAAATAGATGAAAACAAAAGAATCGGGAGGACCAGAGATCTCTTCAAGAAAATTGGAGCTATGAAGAAAACATTTCATGCAAAGATGGGCATGATAAAGGACCAAAATGGCAGAGACCCAACAGAGGCAGAAGAGATTAAGAAGAGGTGGCAAAATTACACAGAAGAACTATACAAGATCCGTATCTTCCCAGTCCTCAAGAATGCGAATAAGGGATGCTAACAAGTGTACATGTATAGGTGGTGATCATATGATATGATTTGTTCCTGTTATATCACCCTGGAGAGGACTAACGGTTGGATTCAAGTGCTAGATTAGCAAATGGTATTACTTATCTGAAGATGGATATCTCTTCAGCAAGCCTTCTTTATACCTAGAGATTTGCTGCAAAATATTCATGGCTTCCATAAGAAAGGCTGAGCGCCAAAGAATGGAGGTCTTTGAACTATGGTGCTGAAGAAGACTTCTGTGAATCCCTTGGACTGCAAGGCGATCAAACTGGTCAGTCCTAGAGGAGATCAACCCTGACTGCTCTTTAGAAGGTCAGATCCTGAAGATGAAACTCAAATACTTTGGCCACCTAATAAAAAGGAAGGACTCAGTGCAGAAGAGCCTGATGCTGGGAATGATTGAGGGCAAAAGAGGAAGGGGACGGCAGAGAATGAGGTGGCTGGATGGAGTCACTTAAGCGGTTGGTGCGAGCTTAAATAGACTCTGGGGGATGGTAGAAGACAGGAAGGCCTGGAGGAAGGTTGTCCATGGGGTCGCAATGGGCTGGACATGACTTCGTGACTAAGAACATTCATGGTTTTGGAGTTATTGTCCTCTATTCTACAGTTAACTACAGTTAATATGATTCCTCTGCCACTAAATATTAACTTACCATATAAAGTCTCTCCCCTCCTTGAATTTGGTTTTTAAAAAGTATCCCTTTTATTTAAACCAAAAGGAATAGGGAAGCCACAAAAGTGGCAAAAGTGTTAAAGGGTGGAAAGAAAGAGCAGAGAGGGTGGTAGGAATTAAAGAGTAAATGTAAGGAAGGGGAAGAAACAGTGGGGAGAAAAATACCAGAGATCTCACTCTGTTCTAAGGTATCATTCAATCACTTTATTGGGAGTTACTTATTAATTATTGTTAATAAATAAATAAAATAGATATGAATAAATAAGTTGCTGACTCTCCACAGTCCTACCATCCCTTTCCTAATGTTTCTTCTATTTGAACCAATTTTAGGTATCCAATTCATGCTTATACTTATTACCAAATACGTTCATGACAAATAAATAAATAAATAAAAAATAACATTTTGAAAGCAGGCAGAGCCCTATCGTAGGACAGTGTTGGCAGTGCCCAGTGTTGCCCAGTGTTAAGGCTGAGACTTGTGGAAGAACTTAAAAAGAAACTTTGCAAACTCAGGTTTTACAACATCTTCAGGTTCCCCAGGAGCCTTTCCTCTAAAGCAAATTGTAATGAGCAAAAATGACTTGCCTTTCTCAAGGTAGGAATAGGGGAAAGGAAATCATTCCGAGAAAAGACATTGGAGGTATGTGGTTGGAGAAGTTGATGAAGCAATGTATCAATTTAAAACTTTTAATTATTCCTGTGGTGGATAATACCAGAAGCTTATAGTAAAGAAAATGTATACTAAATTATTCATGTAATAACTGCAGCTAGAATTGTATTTGAACAAAATTGTAAAAGTGAAGAGATTCCTACAGATGAAACTATGATTAAGAAAATATTAGAATGTGCAGAAATGAATAGATTAACACTTGCAATCAAAGGAAAGGAAGAATCTTATTATTATAGTATATGGGAATTATTCTATCAATGGTTGGAGAATAAATATGAAAATAATGTATTATAAAGGCAAATAAATTAAGAAGAGAAATGATATAAGAGTAGGTATGTAAAATATTAGTAGTAATATAAGAATAGATACAAATAATGAATATGGTGGTAAATTTTAATTGTCATGACACAAAAATATGTACTCAGATGACACACTGTTCAGTGAAAGAGGTAATGTTTATATTAAAAGAAAATTTTATATATAATATATATATATGAAAGGCATTGGAGCAAGTAAAATCAATCACCAGAATCCTTGGACGAGCTGCAATTACCTTTTCAGTTGGTGGGTTGGAAGCTTGGAGAATGAAAATTGGTACAATGAAGCTACGAGTCCAGACATTATTCCTGTAATCCAGTAGTCTCCAGGCTTGTAGTAATGGAACCACTCCTTTTCTTCTATTATCACCTTAAATGGACATTTCATCAGTGTACTGGCACAGGGAATTTGAGACAGAAACTGAAGCAGAAAAAGCTGTATATGCAGCAGCAGCAACATTTGACATACAGTATACTGCAGGAGATCCTTCCTAGAGTTCTTTCTTCAGCACAGAGCTAAATCTCAGAGATCACAAAAAGACCACAACTACAGAGAGGAAGGTCCAGTTTGCCCCCAGATTTGGAAGAGCTATCTGCAATTTCAGACTGCTAGAGTATTTGCCCAGCTTTACCCCAAACTCTGATCTCATCACAGGAGGCTGTTACAAATCAGTTTATCACATGCTGTCTATCCCATTTGTTGTCACATTGATTGGCCACTAATTGTGGTGGTGGAAATCCCATGAACTTTGTTCAAAGGAGAATAAATAATCGTGATTTTGATAATTAGAAGGGGAATTGGGAATGAGCCTTGGCCATAAAAGTGCCATTGGAGAAAAGAGTTTTATTTGACTCAGGAGAATAATCCTAATTTGAGAGTCGAGAAAGGAACAATTCAGGGAAGTTTGATTGTTTTTTAGTCTTCAAATTTATTCTTGAGATTGTAAAGATTAAAATGTGGAAACACAGTTCAACACTCTTGAAGTAGGCAGTGGGCCATTATAATTCCTTCCTATTTTGTCTGATATGGATGAGACCATCTTCTTCAGTGAAGGTTTGATACTCCAGGATGGTTAAATGCAGATCATGACATATTGAACAACCTATTGTTGTTGATGATGAGCCGAAATGACGCAGTGTTTAAGTGCAGTACTGCAGGCTACTTCTGCTGATCACCGACTGCCAGCAGTTTGGCAGATTGAATCTCACCAGGCTCAAGGTTGACTCATCCTTCCATTCTTCCAAGGTCAGTAAAATGAGGACCCGGATTGTTGGGGGCAATAGGCTGACTCTGTAAACTGCTTAGACAGGGCTGTAAAGTACTATGAAGTGGTATATAAGTCTAAGTGCTATTGCTATTGGAGGCCCCTGTTAAATGTCTTGTATCTTTCAAAATATAGAAGAGAGTATCGATCTTCATGGTTACAAAGAAGAACTAGTCCAAATTCCCTGGGGCATTAATCTAAAACAATGGCCCATTACTGACTTCTTCACGATAGCAATAGCGATAGCAAACTTATATAACGCTTCACAGTGATTTTACAGCCCTGTCAAAGCAGTTTACAGAGTCAGCCTATTGCCGTCAACAATCTGGGTCCTCATTTGACCCACCTCGGAAGGACGGAAGGCTGAGTCAACCTTGAATCAGTGAGAATAAAACTGCCAAATTGCGGGTAGCCAGAAGGCAGCAGAATAGCCTGCAATACTGCATTCTGACCACTGTGTGTCCTCCTCCTCCTGATGTGGTGACATTTGCTGTCTCTTACATAAGATATCTAATAGGGAACCAAGAGATGATGCTATATGAGTACAATGCCACAATGGCTGAAGGTGAAGGGCTAAACAAAATTTGAGGACCTGAGACCAGGGCCTTTGCTATACGACAGTGGTGGTGAACCTTTTACTCACTGAGTGCCAAAACATGACAAAACATGTTTGATGAATAGAATAGAATAGAATAGAATAGAATAGAATAGAATAGAATAGAATAGAATAGAATAGAATAGAATAGAACAGAAGAGTTGGAAGGGACCTTGGAGGTCTTCTAGTCCGACTCTCTGCTTAGGCAGGTAACCATATATCATTTTAGTAACCATGAGAAGGATCTTGGAGTCCTAGTGGACAATCACTTAAATATGAGCCAACAATGTGTGGCAGCAGACAAAAATGCCAATGCAATCCTAGGCTGCATTAATAAAGGGATTGAATCAAAATACTTAATTTGATTTTTGGTTTTTTCCCTTCCCACACAAATTTTGTAGTTATTTTATTCAAATTATTGAAAAAAAAATTATCCAATTTTACCAGGATTGTTTGAAATAAATAAAGGAGTCTCGGCACTACATTCGTCTTTATTGCTGCTATCCTACCTAATAGTGATCATTTTAATTTCCCCCATTTTTCTAAATCTTCTTTTATTTGTTGGACTAAACAAGTTGCCTTGTTCCTTTTTCTATATTAAAATTATCTGTTAAACCACCATTGATTATTATTTGCGCTGTTTGTTTTTGATATATTGCCTTAATAGATTGTATAAAATGTTCTCCAAATTGCATCCTTTCTATTAATTTTAATAAAAATTGCCAATTCAATCTATCAAAAGCTTTTTCAGCATCCAAAAAACTAGCACTGCGGGGACCTGGTTGTTCCTTCCCAAATACTCTAATAAATTAACAATTTGCCTTACATTACTTTTCATTTGTCTTCCATTTATAAAACCAGTTTGATCATGATGAATCATTTGCTGCATAACTGTCATTAATCTATTTGCTAAAATTTTAGCAAAAATCTTATAGTCTGTATTTAAAAGTGAAATCGGCCTATAATTTTTAGGATCTGTATAGTCTTGCCCTTCTTTTGGGATCAGCGAAATAAATGCTGTCTTCCAAGTTGGAGGTACCTCTCCTCCCTGTTGTATATTATTGAATAATTCCTTCAGTGGTTCCACCATTTCCTCCTGTAAACTTTTATAATAGATAGCTGTCAAACCATCTGTTCCAGGAGCTTTACCCACTTTCAACTGCTTGAATCCAAACATAATTTCCTCGGAAGTTATCAATTGATTTAAGCTATCCCTCTGCTCTTTTGAAATTATACAAATATTCTCTTTCTGCAGATATCTATCTATATCTATATTTTGAATTTTATCACCAGTATACAGCCTTGAATAAAACTCTAAAAAAGCTTTTTTAATTAGTTCTTGCTCATAAACCTCCTTACCCTTGTATTTTATTTTCTCTATTGTCCTTGCTTTCTGCTTTTTCCTTAACAAATATGCCAACCACCTGCCTGGTTTATTGGCATTACAAAAAGTATTATGTTTTGCATATTGTAAATTGGTTGCCACTTGATCTGCTATTAACATATTAATATGTTAACATTTTAGTCTTATCTTTATTAATTTTTAAACCTGCTACTTTTCCAAATTCTTCTATCTCTTTTATTAATATTGGTCCTGTTTTAAATGGCTCTTCTAAGAAGAATACAAGATCATCTGCAAATGCTTGGACCTTGTATTCTTCTCATTTTACATTTAGTCCTTTTATTTTTTTATTTGATTTAATTCTTATGAGTAAATTTTCCAATGTTAAAATAAAAAGTAAAGGTGAAAGTGGACATCCCTGCCATACTCCTTTATTTATTTCAAAGAATTTAGTAGAGTCTCCATTTACTAGTATACTTGCTTTTTGTTTCGTATATATAGAGGCTATCATTTTTTCAAATCTCTCCCTGAATTTCATATTTTTTATTTGCTGAATCATAAATTGCCAATTGACCTGATCGAAAGCTTTTTGTGCATCCAGAAACACCAGTGCTACCTGCCTCTCTGGATGCACCTCATAATATTCTAATACATTAATTACTGTTCTTATATTGTTTTTTATTTGTCTCGTTGGTAAAAACCCGTTTTGATCTGAGTGTATTCTATAATTCAATAATTTTTTCATCCTATTTGCCATTATATTCATAAAAATTTTGTAATCAGTGTTTAATAAAGAGATCGGTCTATAATTTTTTATTTGTGTTATATCTGCTCCTTCCTTCAGTATCAGCGAAATGTATGCTTCCCTCCATGAGTCTGGTAGCTTTGCCTCTATCAATGCCTCATTACACGTTTCTAATAGTATCCAATTCAATGTTTCTCCTAGTCTTTTGTAAAATTCAATTGGTAATCCATCTGTCCCTGGGGTTTTATTATTTTTTTGCTTCTTAATCACTTCCTTTAGCTCTTCTATAGTGATATCCCTATTTAATATCTCTTTTTCTTCCTCTGTTAATACCGACATCCCCTCCCCACTCAGATATTCATTTATTTCTTCATCTGTCACTTTATCTTGCTCATAAAGTTCTTGAAAAAATTAAATTACTATCTCCTTTTTCTTTTCTACATTATGTTGCATTTTACCCCTTTTGTCCTGTATTTGTTGAATTGTTCTTTTCTCCCTTTCTTTTCTCAATCTATAAGCAAGCCACCTCCCTGGCTTATTCGCATGTTCAAAATGGTTCTGTTTTATAAATTTCAATGCCTTTACATAATTTTCCTGTTCTAATATATTCAATTTATGTTTAGCTGCTATCCATTTACCTCTAATTTGCTCATCCCCAGGATTATCTTGTAATATTCCTTCCCAATTTTTAATCTCTTCTTGTAGCTTATTATATTCTTTTTCCCTCTCCTTTTTTTGTTTTACATTATAAAGTACCAATCAATTGAAGGACATGATTATTTCAAATAGTTTGAGTTGTTTTAGCAACTTTACTACTCATTTACTATAATTCAAAGTTCACATGGAATGAAGAAAGATAAGCGACAACATATAAAACATTACTTCAAAGTATGTGATTTTATGCTGCATGTAAACTATAGAAAAACAAGGAGACTTAATGATTTTTTATCATCAGATGTTCTTTGGTGTTCATGTCAGGTCTCAAGATAATAATGTAGCATTTGGGGATAAAGATGCAGCCCAGTAAACCCAGGCCAGAGGCCAGGATGGAGAAGATCTGCACGGCTACCATGTATTTCCCCTTGGTGCTCAGATATGTGGGAACAAAGGAGATCCAAACGCTACAAAAAACCAACATGCTGAAGGTGATCAGTTTGGCTTCATTAAAAGCCCCTGGCAGATTTCGAGCCAGAAATGCCACCAAGAAACAGATGGCAGCCAAAAAACCCATGTAGCCAAGAGCAGAGTAGAACATGGTGACAGAGCCTTCATTGCACTGCAGCAGGATGTGTTCTGGTTGGGAATGAAAGTCAGAATCTGGGAATGGGGGAAAGACTCCCAGCCACATCATACAGAGGCCTACTTGAACACCAGAGCAGGATAAAACAATAGAGTTGGCCAGACTCTTCCCCAGCCATTTCCTCATGCTGCTGCCTGGCTTTGTGGCCAGAAAGGCCACCACCACCATGACAGTCTTGGCCAGCAAGGAAGACACAGCAACTGAGAAAACAACACTGAAAATGGTTTGTCGAAGGAGACAGGTCATTTTCACGGGGCGACCGATGAATAGAAGGGAGGTCAAGAAAGAAAGCAGGAGTGAAACCAGGAGGACATAGGTGAGTTCACAGTTGTTGGCTTTGACTATGGGAGTGTCTCGGTATTTCATGAAGATTCCCAGAATAAATGTGGTGGTTAGGGATAAAGCGATGGCAAAGAAAGCCAGGATGAGTCCCAACAATTCTTGATAGGATAAGAAGCTTATAGTTTTGGGGACACACTGATCTCGCTTCTTATTGGAATACTGGTCATCTGGACACTTTTCACAATGGGCTGCATCTGAGAAAAAAAAATAGTTAGCATGAATCTGTTTCTGCAGCTTTAGGAGCATGAAAATCGCATCAGAAATCAGTTACTTCATTTTCAAGGAATAATATAATATTTCTCCCCAGGGATATCCATACGACACAACATTAGTTAAAAGAATCAAATATCCTGATTTTTTATAATTATTTTTGGAGCCACCTACTGTACCTTCTTGCCCAGAGAATGTTCCTTCCATACACAGAGAACAGTCATAGCAGCAAACTGGGGCTCCCTCTCTCACAAGCTTGGCATAACCTGGGGAGCAACTTTCTGTACATCTTGAATAAGGTACCATCTAAATTTAAACAGAAAGATTAGTCAGGGTGATATATGAATTAGAAGGATTTACTGAAATCAAGTGGCTTCCAGGAGCTCAGGAGCACATTGAGCAAAATCAGTCAAGAAGTAATGGCATGAACTTTAATTACTCTACTTGCACGGGGCAAATGAAAGATCATTCTCTTTCTCTATCAATCTCCAATGTAGATCCCAAAACAAACTCGTTGCCTCATTCTTTTTTCCAAAGGAAAGTAGTTCCATTGCAAAAGGTGTTTCTCCTTAGGGCAAGTATAAGAATGCTATAACAGGAAACCTCCAAAATCTAAGTTTTTCTAGAATCCCTATCTTTCTCTCCTACAAATGACTTTTTTAGCTGCCCTCATTTCCTTCACCAGATTCTTAGTATATCTTTCTTATGCAATTCAGTGGGCTAAACCTTCATATTCTGGATTTTTCTCCCAAAGGTGCTTTTTCAAAAGACAACTGATCTTTGTTTTCCCTTGAAGACTTTTCGCTTCTCATTTCAGAATCTTCTTCAGTTTTGACTCAATGGTGAAGTATGGAAGGATTTATATTCCTTCCAGTCATCTGGTCGTTAGCAGTCTTTCTGAAAGTTGTTGAGGCCACTTGGAATTTATCTGTGCCCTCAGGGTCACCTGAATAGTACCAATGGGTGTGGATCCTTCCTGCAATTGCTCAATCTATATCCTTTTTACAACATAGTCTTTTCAGTCGTTCCAAATCTTTCCAACCTCCATCATTCAGTAAGAACTGAAGAAGCTTTTTGGATGAGAAGAGAAACATCTTCAAGGGAAAACAAAGTCCAGGTGCCTTTTGAAAAAGCACCTTTGGCACAACCATGACCTGGATGACTGAGAATCTCCATAGACATTTGTGAGAAATAAAGAAATTAGGGTTATTCCTGTAAAACAATATAGCCTAAGTTACGCCATTTTAAAATCATGTTAAGGCCTTATTTTACTCTGTATAACCTGATTATATAATTTAGCTGACAGTTTAAGGAGCATGAGAACGGGATGTGTGATTCCTGTGTTTTTAGAGGAAGTTGTGTTCTTGAGACTATTTTGGAGGAAGTATGTTCAGGTCGGCTTGACCTTGTTAAGAAAGGGAAGTGTATATGCTGATATTACTTGTTATGCTGATATTACATGTGTAAGCAATATTTTTAAGTGGGGTATTTTTATATACTGGAATTATGGGGACTTTCCATAATGGGAATACCATGTGTTTATCTGTTATATAAAGTCTGAAATTGTACTCAAGGGACATGCTTGTATCCTGTAAGGTGTAACCTGAAATTGTATAAAAGACGGTGAGAACGAATGGTAATTTGCTCTCTCACTTTGAGGGGGACCTTTGCAAAGAATTAATTAATAAATAGTACTCTTGTCTTATCTCTCAACTCTCTGTCAATTATTTTCTGGGTGACAGGCATTTCCTGTGTATCACAACATTCTGGATTTTTTCTTACTGAAAACAAGATATTTTGATGTACTATAAATTATGGCAATGTATTCCAGTTTAATTACCGTATTTTCTGGTGTATAAGACGACTGGGCGTATAAGACGACCCCCGAATTTTCCTGTTAAAATATAGGGTTAGGGCTATACTCGCCGTATAAAATTACCCCTCTTCCAACGCACACCAAATAAAATTAAAAAACATCAACTGGCTCACTTACAAAGTAAAAGCAACTGTGCTAGACCCAAAAGGGCCCCTGCAACAAGCAGGAACCTCACACAGCCACAAAACCCCCCAAAAAAACAACTTTCACACTTTACACACACACACACACCACACCACACAACACAACACAACTGGCTCACCCACAATGTAAAAGCAGCTGTGCTAGACCCAAAATGGCCCCTGCAACAAGCAGGAACCTCACACAGCCACAAAAAGCCCCAAAAAAACAACTTTCACACTTTACACACACAAAATTCCACATACAGCTTTGTGAGATTTTGTGTGTTTGTGTAGTTAGAGTGAAACACTACAAAAACATACTAAATCTCAGAAAGTGCACAAATATTATTTTATTTTATTTTATTTTTATTTTTATATGAAAGCTAAATTTAAAACTTCCTAAACTTTAAATGGCTAGGTCTAAAAAAGAACAACTAAAAAAAAACCCAATTAACTATTTTTTTTAAAGATCCCAAAGGGGAAAAAAACTTACCCAATAGAACAGGGGTCTCCAACCTTGGTAACTTTAAGACTTGTAGATTTCAACTCCCAGAATTCCTCAGCCAGCTTTGCTTTGCTGGCTGAGGAATTCTGGGAGTTGAAGTCCACAACTCCCTGCCTGCTTGATTGCAGGCAGGGAGTTGCTTGCTGATGGAATGGATTCAGGCAAGCGAAACAAGGCAAGCGAAGCAAGGCAAGCAGCTAAGGTAAGCAAGCTGGAGGGGGAAAAGTTTTTCCCTTCTCCATGGCTCTGGCGATCCCAACTGAGTTGCCTGATTAGCAGATCGTCAGGGCTTGGATCGTTAGAGCCATTTAAGGCTCGTCAGAGCCTGTCGGGCTAATCTGCCTGGTTACAGGAGAACGACACCCAGCGTATAAGATGACCCCCGACTTTTGAGAAGATTTTCATGTGTTAAAAAGTCATCTTATACGCTAGAAAATACGGTATGTAGATTGCAAATCCCACAATACAATGCAGCAGTTTCCAGTGTGTGATAGATTATTATAAAACCTCTAAAGTAAAATGATATCTAATAAATTAATGAGGATTTAAGTTCTCTTTGATGGAAGTTATCTTAATTGGCCTCAATAAGAATTATTTCTGAGCAGATGGAGATAAATAGAAGAGCAAAATCCAAGCAGCTTCAACTACTTTGTTAAATAAAGTTGGCCATTTGACAGCATTTTGTTTGACAGAAATCTTGACTTCCGAGGAGGCTTGTCTTTCTACATTCCCAATTTTCAATGCCGCATCTGATTTGTTCAAAACGGATGTCCACTGCATGATATCAAAGTCACCAACAGGAACTCCATTTTCATCAAAAGAAATCTGATATCTGGAAATATTTTGATGTTGGAAGTTTCTCAGGAACCTATGCAACTGCCGAAACAAAGAAAAAACATGAGAATCTGAGCCTTTATTCAATGTTTTTCTTGCCAATAATCTGGATTGGAGGTACTCTGAATAATTCAACCTCTTCAAATCACTACTACAGTCTGAAACAGATCAATTCAGCATTTCATGGGAAGCTTCTTTCAGACATTCTCCAGGAATTTACAGCTCTTTTTCAAATATTTATCTCACTTATCTTGAAAACGTGGACTAGATAACACCATCACCATCAGAAGGCTTTGCAACTGGCTGACAAATTATATTCAACATTTAGTCCTCTGGGGAACCTCATCCTCATAAAGGGAAGTAAGCAATGGGGTAACCCAAGCTTCCATTTTAGGCCCAGCACTCTTCAATATGTTCAAAAAAGATCTAGGTGGGACTTCCGGTTTCCTCGTCTTCGGCGGCGGCGGTGCCTTTTGAAGCTCCGCCAGCCCCGCCGCTTGTAGAGCCGCTTCGCGACTAAGAAGCAGCTCGAAAACTTCAAAATCCTTAGGATTTTTGAAGAGAGATCGCAGGGCACAGGTTGAGCCCCTGCAACCCCCCCAGGGAATAGGGGAGGGAACAGGAGCGGCTCCCGTTCAACCTGCTGGACTCCGGGCGGCGTGGGACAAGTCTGCTTTTGCAGAACAAGCCGGCTACAGGAAACTTCAAATTCAAAGGAAAGGAACCAGCCTTAACAAGCAGTATATTTTTACTTGAACCCTGAAACTCGGAATCGCAAGTATTAGAGTTTTCTTGGCTTTCTAATCTGAGCGAAAAAATGCGGATGAGTGAAAGTGAACTGTAAAAACATGGCGCTTAGCCTTAGAGTTAACGAGCTGGCGAGTGTGGATTGCTGAACTCATCTTGCTTTGCCACAAAGTTTCTAAACTGTTACGAAGTTGCTTCGCTTGTAACAAGAGAATAAGAGAGAAATTTCTCCTTTTTCAATACTGGACTTTGCTTTACTTTAGTTTTTATTTGAATAAATCTGGGGGACTTTTTCAGAAGTCTTTGTGGAGGTGGGAGAGGAAGAAGAACTTCCTTTTTTAGTAAAACTAGCTTACGTGGCAGGATGGCCTCAAAGAAGCAGAAAGCGAAGGCAACAGGAGGTGGATCTCCCATACATAAAACACAGCCTCCCCCTGAACAACAGATACAGACTCAGAAAAAAGATTTTGACGTGGGAGATTTAAAAGAATTTATTTTAACAACAGATTTTAATATTGAGAAAGGAACAAGACAAGGTTGTCCGTTATCCCCTTTGTTGTTTATTTTAACATTAGAAGTCTTGTTGAATACAATACGGGATTCGAACAGCTTGAAAGGTATAGTGATAAGGCAAGAGGATTACAGACTAAGGGCATTTGCAGATGACCTGGTTGTCACCCTTTCACAGCCGATGGAATCAATAATCCAGATGAAAGACATTATAGAAGATTATGGTACAGTATCAGGATTTAGACTGAACCAGAAAAAAACAAAGATGATAATTAAAAATATGACACAAGATCGAAAATATGAACTTGAAAGGATGGCAGGTTTTGAGATTGTACCAAGGGTTAAATATTTAGGAATTCAGGTGGCAGAATCAAATATGAAATTATTTCAAAACAATTATGAGGTGTTATGGCGAGATGTACGAAAAGATATGGAGACCTGGAAAAAGTTGCAGCTCTCGTTACTTGGAAGAATAGCAGCAGTTAAGATGAACATTTTGCCAAGATTTCTTTTTTTGTTTCAAATGATTCCAGTGCTTAAAAGTGATAAACAACTGAAAGAATGGCAAAGTGGAGTGAATAAGTTTGTTTGGAATGAGAAAAAACCGAGAGTGAAACTAAAAATTATGCAAGATGCTCTAGAGAGGGGAGGCCTTAAACTTCCAAACCTACAGATATATTATGAAGCAGCAGCTTTGACTCAAGCAAGCGATTGGTTTGGAAGGAAAAAGACTGGAATACTGAACATAGAAAGCTTTGACCTGGATTTTGGTTGGCACGCTTACTTATTTTATGAAAATAAAGTGGACAAAGTGTTCAAAAGTCATATACTTAGAGATTCGCTGATGAGAGTTTGGAAGAAGCACCGTTTTAAATGGGATTATAAAATACCGCTATGGCTGGATCTTGGTCATATTTTGTGGAATACAAATATAATGTCACTCGGGGGGTTTTTATATAAAGAGGTTCTTTTTACAGATGCGGGCAGATGGCAGCTGAAGACATTACAGACACTGTTGGCTGAAGGGATTAATATAACCTGGCTACAATATAATCAACTTCAACAGAGATGGAAAGAGGACCAAAAAACTGGTATTATGTTGCATGAGGAAGAGTTGGTTAGACATATAAAAGAGAAAGGTCCAATGCATATCAAAAGGCTATATAATGTTTTGTTAGAAAGGGACTCAGAAACTGAACTGGTTAAAGATTGCATGATTAAATGGGCACAGAATTTTGCAGAACCAGTAATGTTGGAAACATGGGAGAAAATATGGGTTCAGAATGTTAAATTTACGCAATCGCAGAATTTGAGGGAAAATTTTTACAAGATGTTTTACAGATGGCATTTAGATCCCAAGAAATTATCCTGTATGTATCCTAATGTTCAGCCAAAATGTTGGAGATGTGACTGTTTAGATGCTACATATTATCATGTTTGGTGGAATTGTAAGAAAGTTAAGGCTTTTTGGATAAAAATATGGTGGGTTATGCAGAATATTTTGAAGAAAAAAATTCCATCTTCTCCACAATTGTTTTTATTGGGTATAGTAAAGGGTTTTACACAGGATGAAATTAAGTTGATATTGTACATGATAACTGCAGCGAGATTATTAATAGGTAAATATTGGAAAAATGAAGCTTTACCCACTATCGAAGAATGGATTTTGAAGATGGCCAGTTTTGCTGAGATGGCGAAGATTTCAGCATATTTAAAAGATCGCTCACAAGAGACTTATGAATGGGAATGGAAAAAATGGATAAATTATGTGCAGAACAAATATCAAGTTAGAAAGTACCAAATAGTTTTTCATTGAAAGTATTATATAAAAATAGAAATGTATGGAAACTGTGAAGATAAAAAAATTTTTTAAGGGGGTTTGAGGGGTTCAAGTTTTATAAAAAGGGGATTTTGATGGGATTATATTTTGTGGAAGTCAGGGGGGGAGGGTTAGGGGGTGTGTGGGGGGGTTAGGGTGGGGTGTGGGGGCTGGGATGGGGGGGAAATGGGGTGAAAATGTAACTGTAAAACTTTTGCAATAAAAAAAAAGAATTTATTTTTAAAATTCTGGATGATAAATTTCAAAAATCTCAACAGGAGATAGATGATAAACTTCAAAAGTCACACCAGGAATTTATGCAGGAAATTAATGAAGTTAAAGATATGGTGAAACAGAATCAAAACAAGGTGACCAAAAAAATATCAGAAGTGGCGTCTGGCCTGGCAGAATTTATTATTAAAGTTGATTCTAAAGTTGAAGAATTTAAATCAGAAGTTAATGTTAAGATGAAAGACAATGATTATAAAATTGCTGATGTTGACAATAAAATGCAGAGAGTTGAAAATGAAATTGTGATGGTACAATTCAGGGCAATGGAGTTTGCAATACGGCTTCGAGGAATTCGAGAAGAGGATAGACAGGATTTGAGACAGGTTTGTTCTGAGGCTCTGGCCAAGATTTTACAAGTTAATCCTGATGTGGTTTTTCACAAAATAGATAAAATTTACAGAGTGAATTCTTGGGTGGCCAGACAAAGACAATTACCCAGAGATGTGGTCATATATTTTACAGACAGAGAAATAAGAAATGACATCCTGCAAAAATCCTTTTACACCTCTGTGCAAGTGGGGGGCTCACGAATTGGAATTTATAAAGAATTACCTCCTAAAATGCTGAAAACCAGAAAAGAATTCGGCTTTCTTGTTAAAGAATTGCAAAATCAACAGATACCATTTCGGTGGGACGCCCCAGTTGGTATAATTTTGAGATACAAGGGAGAAAGATATCATTTGAACACCGTGGAGAAGGCAGAGCACTTCTACACTACTATTCTTAAGGAAAGAACACCATCCCCACGTACATCTACAGTTTTGGAGATTAAGGAGAGTGATGAGAAGCAACCTCAACGAGAATTGCAAGAACAGTCTAAGCAGGAACCAGAGGAAATGCAAGGTGCAGAAAGAGGTTTTCTGGATGAGCCTCTGCTGGAATCTTCTCCAATCTTGGACCCGGTTCGGATGATCGAAGTTAAGGATCAACGTATAACTCGAGCTCAATCTAAATTACTTAAACAAAAGCAACAACAACAACAGGAAAGACAAGACAAGAAAGGAGCCAAGACTACTACACAAGAGACTGGAGCCATGGGGGGAGCGACTCCGAAGATTTTGGATGATATTCGGTTATTCTGCTCTTTGCTCCAGAAAGATGAAGATGATGCTTAAGTGTTTATCTTGGAATGTGAATGGGTTGAATTCAGCACAGAAAAGGAAGAAATTATTTACATATTTGAAACAATTTAATAATGATATAATTTGTCTACAAGAAATGCATATTACAGTTCAAGATCAAAAATACTTGATAAACTCCAAATTAGGAATACATTTTATATCTTCAACGTTGCAAAAAAAGAATGGTGTGGTTATCTATGTAAATAAGAAATTTACGGCTAAAGTTATAGAAACAGATGAAGATGGTAGGTTTGTAGCAATTGAATTACTTACAACATACGGTCAAATTCTTTTGATAGGAATTTATGCTCCCAACCAACAACAGGATTATTTCTATAAAATGTTACATACTAAAATACTACAATGGGACTATAGATCTATTTTAATCATGGGAGACTGGAATGGAGTAATAGACTCTAAATTAGACAAAAGGAGTTCAGCAAAATCTAGGATTAGGTTACCTCAGACCTTTTTTGATATGAAAGAAGATTTGGAACTAAAAGATATTTGGAGAATACATAACCCAAAAGAACTGGACTATACTTTTTATTCAGATAGACATAGATCCTTCTCTAGGATTGATTTCATTTTGTTGTCAGATGATCTACTTGTCAAGACAAAAAGAACAAAGATTTTTCCAAGAACTTTGACTGACCATAGCCCAGTATGGATAGAAATTGAGATGGATAAGATTGAGAGACGTTCTTGGAGATTAAATGAGAACTTGTTCAGATATGAAAAAAACACAACAGAACTTAAAAAGCATTTGAAAGAATTTTTTGAAATAAATTTGAATAAAGGTACCCCAATAGAAATTGTGTGGGATGCAAGCAAAGCCTATATGAGAGGGGTGCTTATCCACATGAACTCTAAACATAGACTGTTTTGACAAAAGAAAAGATCTGAATTGGAAATAGAAATAAAGAATAAAGAACAGTTACTTATTAAAAATCCAACAGATGAAAGAATATGCGGTGCTATAAAACTCTTGAAAGATCAATTCCAAATGCTTATGGCGGAACAAGTTGCAACAAACTTACAATATGCGAAGCATAATACATTTTGTAACGCTAATAAACCGGGCAGATGGTTGGCTTACACATTGAGGAAAAAACAAAGTATACGGACTATTGATAGTATTGATATTGGAGGGAAAGAAATTTTTCAACAAAAATTAATTAAAGAAGCTTTTGTGGACTATTATACCAAACTATATGCCAAAGAGGAGGTGCAGAATGGACTTATAGAAAAATATTTAAACGATAAAAGAGTTACAAAAATTACTGATCAACAAAAGGAAAGAATGAATTATCCTATAACAGAGGAGGAGATAATAGTAGCAATTAAACAGTTAAAAACAGCCAAAGCTCCTGGCACGGATGGTTTGACCGCAGTGTATTACAAAACTTTGCAAGCTGAAATGGTGGAACAACTCAGAGATTTATTTTGCAATATTCAACAAGGGGGTAAAATACCCCCATCATGGACAACAGCTTACATATCTTTGATACCAAAAGAACAAGTCGGTCCTAAAAAACCAGAGAACTACAGACCAATATCTCTTTTGAATACAGATTATAAAATCTATGCGAAAGTATTAGCCAACAGGTTGATGCCAGTAATCCAAAAGGTGATTCATGATGATCAAGCGGGATTTATCGAGGGCAGACACATGAAGGATAATGTAAGGCAAGTAATAGATTTATTGGAATATCTTGAGAAGAATAAACAGATTCCTGCAGTGCTGGTCTTTTTGGATGCAGAGAAGGCCTTTGATAGAGTGGATTGGAATTTTCTACTAAAGACTTTAAAAAAGATGGATTTTGGGGATCAATTTATACAGGCGATTTCAGCAATTTACCAAGAGCAAAAGGCACAGATCATTATTAATGGAAGTTTGACAACAGAGTTCAAAATCGAAAAAGGAACAAGACAGGGATGTCCGTTGTCCCCACTTTTATTTATTTTAACACTAGAAGTCTTGCTAAATACAATACGGGACTCTAATATCTTGAAAGGTATAATGATTAGGCAAGAGGATTACAGAATAAAGGCATTTGCAGACGATCTGGTTGTTACCCTATCACAACCAATGGAATCAATAATCCTGATGAAGGACATTATACAAGACTATGGTAAAGTTTCAGGTTTTAGACTGACTCCAAAAAAGACTAAAATGATAGCTAAAAACATGACACAAGATCGTAAACATGAGCTTGAAAGGAGGGCAGGTTTTGAGATTGTACCTAAGGTAAAATATCTAGGAGTTCAGGTTGCAGAATCAAACATGAAATTGTTTCAAAATAATTATGAGGTGTTGTGGCGAGAGGTGCAGAAAGACATGGAGACTTGGAAAAAACTGCAGCTGTCTCTACTTGGAAGAATAGCAGCAGTTAAGATGAACATTTTGCCAAGATTTCTTTTTTTGTTTCAAATGATTCCGGTGCTCAAAAGTGATAAACAATTGAAAGTCTGGCAAACTGGAGTGAATAAGTTTGTCTGGAACGAAAAAAGCCGAGAGTGAAATTGAAAATTATGCAAGATGTTCCAGAAAGAGGAGGTCTTAAACTTCCAAACCTACAGTTATATTATGATGCAGCAGCTTTAACTTTAACAAGTGATTGGTTTGGAAGGAAAAAGGCTGGAATATTGAATGCAGAAAGTTTTGATCTTGAATTTGGATG
The DNA here is from genome assembly GCF_059756535.1 of Pantherophis guttatus. Lineage (NCBI taxonomy): Eukaryota > Metazoa > Chordata > Lepidosauria > Squamata > Colubridae > Pantherophis > Pantherophis guttatus. The sequence goes on along the minus strand of NC_142064.1, from coordinate 257,583,269 downwards.
GCATGCTTACTTATTTTATGATGACAAAGTTGATAAAGTATTTAAAAGTCATATACTTAGAGACTCTTTGATGAGAGTTTGGAAGAAGCACCGATTCAAATGGGATTATAAAATACCGCTATGGCTGGATCTTGGTCATACTTTGTGGAATACAAATATAATGTCACTCGGGGGGGTTTTTATACAAAGAGGTTCTTTTTACAGATGCGGGCAGATGGCAGCTGAAGACATTGCAGACACTGTTGGACGAAGGGATTAATTTAACTTGGTTACAATATAATCAATTACAATTGAGATGGAAAGGGGACCAAAAAACTGGTATTATGTTGCATGAGGAAGAATTGGTTAGACATATAAAAGAGAAAGGTCCAATGCATATCAAAAGGCTTTATAATGTTTTGCTAGAAAGGGATTCAGAAACTGAATTAGTTAAAGATTGTATGATTAAGTGGGCACAAAATTTTGAAGAACCAGTGATGTTGGAAACATGGGAAAAAATTTGGGTTCAGAATGTTAAATTTACACAGTCGCAGAACCTGAGGGAAAATTTCTATAAAATGTTTTATAGATGGCATTTAGATCCCAAAAAGTTGTCATGTATGTACCCTAATGTTCAGCCAAAATGTTGGAGATGTGAATGTTTGGATGCTACGTATTATCATGTTTGGTGGACCTGTAGGAAAGTTAAGGCTTTTTGGATAAAAATTTGGTGGGTCATGCAGAATGTTTTGAAGAAAAAAATTCAATTCTCTCCACAATTGTTTTTATTGGGTATAGTTAAGGGTTTTACATCGGGTGAAACAAAACTGATATTGTATATGATAACAGCAGCAAGATTGTTGACAGGTAAATATTGGAAAAACGAAGCTTTGCCCACTATTGAGGAATGGACTTTGAAGATGGCCAGTTTTGCAGAGATGGCGAAGATTTCAGCATACTTAAAAGATTGTTCACAAGAGACTTATGAATGGGAATGGAAAAGGTGGATAGAATATGTTCAGAACAAATATCAAACTAGAAAATATCAAATAGCTTTTATTTGAAAATAATGTATTAGAAATATTTTAATGTAATGAGGGTAAAAAGAAAAATAAAAAGGGGAGGGAGGGGTTCAAGTTTTTATATAAGTTTTATATTAAGGGGTTTTTTTTTTGTTTTTTTTATCTTTCTTTACCAGATATGAGTATAATATAGGGAAGTCTGGGGGAGGGGAGGGTTAGGGAGGGTTAGGGAGGTTGGGAAGTTTGGGGCGGGTGGTGGTGGGGGGAAAAAGGGGTGAAAATGTAATTGTAAAACTTTTGCAATAAAAAAAAATTAAAAAAAAAGATCTAGGTGAGGGAATTGAAGGGGAATGCATCAAATTTGCAGATGACACTAAACTGGCAGGAACAGCCAACACCCCAGAAGACAAGCTCAAGATCCAAAAAGATCTTGACAAATTGAACATGGGCCCCTACCTAACAAAATGAAATTCAACATAGATAAAAATAAGGTTTTACACTTAGGCAAGGAAAACCAACAGTATAGGTACAGACTATTTGAAACCTGGCTCAATGCTAGTAACCGTGAGAAGGATCTTGGAGTCCTAGTGGACAATCACTTAAATATGAGCCAACAATGTGTGGCAGCAGACAAAAATGCCAATGCAATCCTAGGCTGCGTTAATAAAGGGATAGAATCAAGATCACATGAAGTTCTAATATCACTTTACAAAGCCTTAGTAAGACCACATTTAGAATACTGCATCCATTTCTGATCAACCCAATATAAAAAAGGTATTGAAACACTGGAAAGACTGTAGAGATGAGCAACAAAAATGATTAGGGGGCTGGAGGCTAAAACATAAAAAGAACAGTTACAGGAGTTTCGTATGTCTAGTCTAAGGAAAAGAAGGACTGGGGAAAAATAATATCACTTTTCTTATATTTGAGGGGCTCCTACAAAGATGTGGGGGTCAAAACATTTTCCAAAGCATCAATAGGCAAGACAAGAAACAACGGTTGGAAACCTATGAAGGAGAGAAGCAACCTAGAACTAAAGAGAAATTTCCTAACGGTGAGAGCAATCAACCAATGGAATAGTTTGCCTTCAGAAGTTGTGAGTGCTCCATCATTGGAGGCTTTCAAAAAGAGATGTGGGCAACCATTTGAGACCATTAGGGTCTCCTGCTTGATTAGTGGGTTGGACTAGAAAAACCTCTGAGGTGCTTTCAAACACTTATTCTATGTTTTATGTTTTGCTGCTTCACCATCACAGCCGCATCTGAGGCAAGACATTTGCAGATATGGGAAAACTTGTAATGGGAGAAGATCAGTGGTGGGTTGCTCCCGGTTCGGCCCGGTTCTACCGAAGAGGTAGTAACTTTAGGAAGTAGTTCTCTGAACCGGTAGTAGCGGCAGCCAGGCCACGCCCCCAAACCAGTTCCCTGGTCGCTGCTTTCTCACCCACCCGAAGCTGACGGGAGCAAAGAAGCCTCTCAGCTGCCTGGCTGCAGGGTGCCGAAAAGTTCTTCAGCTAGTGAGAAGACAGCTGCGCATGTGTGAAGATGGCGGCAGCGATTGGAGGTCTTTCTGGTGCTGTGCGCCAGTGGCTGGGTGGAAAAGAAGCCTCTCGGCTTCCAAGTTCAGCAGCAGGCTCAGTCCCTTCACACAGGGTCGCTTTTCTCCGCACCAGAGAAAGATCAAAAGGCACGGAGCAGCCTTTAATGACAAAGTCGCCTAGACAAGATAAAAGAAAACAAACCACTGAGGGAAGGAGCCCACCGAAGCTGCCAACATTGCAGCCACCCACACACCGCTCGCAGCTTGGAGCTCCAAGTGGAAGAAGTCCTCAGCTGTTGTGAAGAAGTGGCAGCTCTGGGTGTGCCATGCCTGCTTCTTTCTCTTCGAGAGCTGCTTTGCAAATAAGGTGCAAAATGGCTCTCAAAGAGAATGAAACGGGCATGGTGCACCCAGAGCTGCCACTTCTCCACAACAGCCGAGGAGCGATGCCAGCAAGGAAGGCGGATGGGTTGGAGGGAGGCGTAGCCCGAGCTCTCTGGGATGGGTAAACAAGTGTGGGGAGGCAAAAGGGAGCGGACTTGGCCCTCCGCATGTTGTACCTCCCTCCCAGCCTTCACCTGTGCCTCTGTGCCACCAGCATCTCCCAAAGCCGCAACCATTGGAGCCGCGATAGGGACTGGGGCAGCCCAGTAGCAGCCATGAGCCGTGCTTTCTTCTAAGCACTGTGGGTGGCAGAGGGAAACAGGTGCTTCTCTCTGTGAGACTTGGAGGAAAGCGCAGCTCATGGCTGCTAAAGCACCTCAATCAGCTACAACCCAGATGAGCTGAGGGACTGCGGCGAGCCTCCCGTGTGTTGCATCCCCCTCCCAGCCTTCGCCTGCGCCTCGTTGCCGCCAGTCTCTCCCGATGCTGCTGCTGTTGGAGCCATGACAGGGATGGGGGCAGTCCAGTAAGCTGGGTGCCTGAAAATGGTGTGGAGGCACGGGGGGAAGGCTGGGAGGGGGTGCAACACGCGGTAGGCTCCCTGCAGTTTCTTGGCTCATCTTGGCTGCAGCTGAGTCCGCTGCCCTGAGCTGGCGGAGTGGGTTGCTCCGGCTGCAACCATGAGAAAGGCCCGTCAGAGGTGAGAAGGGGCACTTTTTGGCCACGAAGGACAACAGAGAGAAAGCAGAGACAACCACTGCCACCCCACATGTCCTGACCTGGATATAGGGCCGGAGTGTCAAAAAAAAGTTTCAAAAAGTCCCAAAAATTTTAGCCATCTTTTTGGTGGGTATGGCTTGGGGGGAGTCATGTGACTGAGTGCGTGAGTGATGTCACATTGGCCATTCCCAATCAGTCACGCCCCCCGCCCCCAGCCACATCCACGTAAAAAATTTTAGAACCCACCATTGGAGAAGATGGAGAATTCAATTTTGCCATCAATCCTGATCAAGATGAAGTTAGCGGAGTTTAACTTCAGGCTAAGAATGTGACAACAGTTGCATAGTAGTGTTAATTCTTTCAAACAATAGCTATAGAAGCATATCCATTAGTTCAGGAGAGCTATTTCTGTCACAAAAGCATCCCAAACTAGCACAGGTTGTTTAACTTTGGAAGATTTTTCTCTATCATCTCTCTCTAACTCACTGTCAGGGTTCCAAGTAATATGCCCATAGCAAACAGGACTCTGAGACAAGCAGGTTCCTCAAATATCAGTTTTATTGGACATATCATATAGGCACAGGCTGCTGAAAACTGACTCTAAATGTTCCCACAGTTTTCACCTAATTAAAGTAAAAGTTTTCCTCCCCTTTCCAAACAATCAGTCACATGATCCAATCAAAGTGTCATACGGTTGCCTGGGGCTTCACTCATCCTCCCTCCGGCCATCGGTGGGAATGTCCTTGGTTCCCAGGAGAAAATATTTTGTTTTGGCTACAAAACTCCAACTATCTCTATTCCTCCCCTCCCTCTCTATCCCTCAGCTCCAATGTAGCAACACTGAAGCCTCCAACATGGCCACGGTCAGGTCAGCTTCAGGATTGATACCCACTCTCAAATACCACAAACTGGGCAACTGCTCTTTGGAATATCTCACCCCTTTCTACATCTAATTTAATATTGAGGAATTGAAAGGGGAGAATCAATGGAACCTCAAAGGAAGAGACTTACCTGCCATGGCTGTACAATCTGGGGTGGTTGATGGTCTCCAATTTGCATTCTCTTCTTACTCCGTTGGGAAGAAGAGGCAGAACTGAGGACCCAGGCCACAATTTGAATTATTTGGGTAATACCGGAGGAATCCTGAGACAGGATTCTTGCAATCACATCATTGGGTGGGAATTCCCAATTCTCTTTTTCTCTGCATTTTTTCCAAACTTTCTTAGATAACAAAGGACTTGAACAAGAACATTGGAATGCTTCATTTCCATAGAATAAGACTATAGATGCATAAGATTTAAAGTCATAATACCGAGTCCTTCTCTTTGTCTGGATGCGGAAGGAAAACAAAGCATATTTATTTTGGAGATCAACCCAGAGGTCAAAAATACTTACACTTAAAAGTGTCAAAGTTGTTGCAATCCACACCCTTCCCACAATGGATGTATCAATCGCTTGTATTATTGCTGCTAACATTCCTGAAGCCTGAAAATCCAGTTGGCATACTATAATTTTTATTTGACTCTTAATAAGAGAACGGAACATTTCCTTTTTTTCTTGCGTGAGAGTTTCTCCAGCATTTCTCTTCATATTTGCTTCTGGGACAGTTCCTGAAAGGACAATGCAAATCCCATTTTTTAGAGCAAGAACTTCCAAGCGTCTTTTGAATTTTTCTCCTCTTTCATTGTCCCGAGAAAGGAGGCCGATCCACGTCCATTGGAACTGCAGGAGCAGCTGGACGATTGCTGAGTAAGGTGGTTCTTGGTTTGGGGTCATCCGATATGAAAAAGGAAAACGATAGTTTTGCTCAGCCATCTGGTTGATGACACTATAGTTGATCTAAGATAAAAGAGAAGATATTGGTAGTTTGTACCAGTTTTAATGATAAAAGTCAGATGGTAAATCTAAGGGCCTTTCCACAATGCTGAGAGACACTTCAAATGATAACTGGATGAATTTTGCTGGTTCCCTTGATGTTCTGTCCTGTTCTCTTGTATGCTCCCTTTGAAACCAGGGAGCTCTGAATTATTTGTGGGTAATGTTCATTGGAGGTCCTCATAGAGCACACTCTTCCAGTCACATTATAACTCTGTGGGTCACCCATCTACTCAATCAATTAGTAAATCAGAATAAACCCCAGTGATGAAGCACCCACAACTTCTGAAGGCAATCTGTTCCAATGATTAATTGTCCTCAAAGCCTTAATTCCAGGTTGCTTCCCTCCTTTATTAGCTTCCATTCCATTCCTTCTTGTCCTACCATCTGGTGCTTTGGAAAATAAATTGACCTCCTCCTCTTTGTGGCAGTATTCTCAAATACTGGAATACTGTTATGTACTCATGGAATATCTTTTTAAACTGGCAAACATATTAATTTCTCATAGATTATACTGCTTCCTTGATTGTTTTATATGTTGGGCTTCAAATATTGTTTGTTATATCCCCCCCAGCAATTGTTTAATATTGGTGTATTATTTCATTGTCTTCATTCATATAATTGATTTCAAATAACTCTATAAAAACTCTTTAATTGGCTGAATTTCTTTCAGACATTTGAAATGCAGAAGTCAGTTTAATAACCTCACTTTAAAAAAAACCCAAGACAACTGACATTGTGCCAAGTTCCAGTTCAAAATAGGAAAGAATATTATGACATACTTTCTTCTGTGTTGTACACTAATTGTTGTTGTTAGTGCAAAGTCGTGTCCGACACATCAAGACCCCATGGACAACTTTCCTCCAGGCCTTTCTGTCCTCTACCATCCTCTGGAGTCCATATAAGCTCACGCTGACTGCTTCAGTCACTCCATCCAGCCACCTCATTCTCTGTTGTTCCCTTCTTCTTTTGCCCTCAATCGTTCCCAGCATTAGTCTCTTCTCCAGTGAGTCCTTCCTTCTCATTAGGTGGCCAAAGTATTTGAGTTTTATCTTCAGGATGAAGATGGATCAGTCAGGGTTGATCTCCTCTAGGACTGACCAGTTTGATCACCTTGTAGTCCAAGGGATTCACAAGAGTCTTCTCCAGCACCATAGTTCAAAGGTCTCAATTCTTTGGCTCTCAGCCTTTTTTATGTACACTAGAGAAAGTATGTAAAAGCTGCTTTCTGGAGGTGCCCTCTAGCTATCTTGACCTATTCATTGTTTTCTTCATATCTTTCTTTTGAGTCTTTTACTTCAGTCTCAAGATTGTAAAAAAATGAGGAATTCCTCACTGTGAGAGTTATTAAGAGTTGGAACAGTCTGCCTCCTGGAGCTCCATTCTGGGTTATTTTCAATGAAAACTTGGACAGCAATTTGTCTGTAGTGGTCTGACCATTTCACCTCTGTGTAGGGAGTTGGACTTTTTATTCTATGATTCTGTGGGAAAAAACCCCACTTTTGTTTTGGTCGCTAAATTACCAAAATGTTTAAAAGTCACCGATTCAACCCTCATACATTTTCAAAAATCATAATTTTTGAAATTCCGAAAGGTCACACCCAGATCTTTTCTACTACCAGAGGTCTGCTATCCACATCACCTGGAGCCAAAGTATGTATATATACAACCAGTTCTGTAAGCTCACACTTTGTGTATGTGCGCAGTGTTCAAAATACACCAATCTCAAGCTCTATAGCTTACCTTCTAGGGCAGCCCCGATAAGTAAAACAGCTGAGGGCCGGAAATCCAGTGTGCCATGCAAATCTGATGAGCTGAGAAATATAGGACAGGATAGGGTGGGTGTAGGTGGGCAAGGCCAATTGATCACTGGAATTACCAGTTTGCTAGAACTGATCCAAACCAGCGGCAGCCCATCACTTTATGAATTAACAATTCTTTCAACTCTTCTAATCTCTCTGACTTTCTGACTTTCAATTTATTTGGAGAAATATATACAAGTGCTGCCTGCTAGGCAAATCTGAACAATTTACAACATGGAATTAATTTCATTTGGCTTTATACCTGTGGAATTTTATAAACGCTCAAGACATTGGAAATATGATCAAAGAGTTCAGAATCCATCTCTTCAAGAATCGCCAGCAGGTTCTTTTGTCTTCCACATCTGTAGTTTGGGATGTTCTCCTGTCCTGTGGACAGTACATCCAGAATGGCCTCATATGTCATTCTTGCATTGAAAAAGTTCTCATACATATTGTAGCCCAGGGTGATGTTGGGTAAGAGCCTTGAATTCTGGTTGACTTCATGAACAGCCAATAAGAAGGGCAGAATGTGGTAGAAGTTGTTCTCACTGCAATATAATAAATTTCATCATCTTTTTTTACTCTATATCAACGATTTATGTGATCAGCTTAAAAGCAGTTGTGTTCTTTTTGTCGATGATGTAAAATTATTCAGTTCTACAGATAATTTTGTTTTGCAAAGTGATCTCGACTATGTGTTTGAATAGTAAAATTTCAATTAATAAATGCTCTGTTTTACATATACTGAGCCTTGGTGGTGCAGCAGATTAAAGTACTGTTAAGTAACACCAGCTGTCTGCAATTACTGCAAGTTCAAATCTCACCAGGCTCCAGGTTGACTCAGCCTTCCATCCTTCCAAGGTAGGTAAAATGAGGACCCAGATTGTGGGGGCAATAAGCTGACTTTGTATTTTAAAAAAAGAACACCGCTTAGGGAGGGCCAAAAAGTCCTACTAAGCTATTGCTTAACACATTGTAAGCCACCCTGAGTCTCCGGAGAAGGGCGGCATATAAATCGAACCAATAAATAAATAAATAAACAAACTAAAATAAGTAAGAAAATGGCTTCAAACTCTGCATCCCTTACATCTTCTCCAGCATAGCAGCGATCAATAGAAAGTATGCTTGGAGCAGATAAAGCAGGCTCTATGTATAATATACAAAATATTCAATCAATGTTGTTAATGATTCAGTAGGCAATGACTAAGACACAAGAAGCCATTGCAAACAATCACAAGGAAACAAAAAGAAACCATGATGATCTCAAATCTGATATGGGAGAAATGAAGGAAAATATTTAAAAAATGGACGATAAAATAGAAGAAATCCAACAGAATATTTCCAGAAATGAACAAAGGATCCAAACAGTAGAATCAAAAATGGAACAAACAGATAAGAAAATAGAGACGATGGAACAAAAACATATGTCAATCAATAGGGAATTAGAAGAATCAATTGTGTATTTGGAAATGGAGAAAGTGTCATTTTACCTTAGGTTTCAGAATATCATGGAAAATAAAGATGATCTAGGAGAGATAATGGCAGAAATTTTAGCAGGCAACGCAAAGAGATAAAGATGGTATATGAAGAGATATGGATGAGGTCTATAGAGTTCACATGAACTACGCCCGCAAGGCACAAATCGCCAAAGGTAATTCATGTTAGATTCACCAAAAAAAGATAAAGGGTGAAATCTATAAAAAGGTGAGAGATAAATCAATACTATATAAAGGAAAGGAAATAACCCTCAAACAAATCCCAAAATGAGTAAGAGACCAGAGAAGAATTTATAACTTCCTTACAGCACAATTAAATAAATACAAAGTCATGTTCTGATGGTTGATACTGGAAGGCATCTTAATCTCCTGGCAAGAGAAAAAAATTAAGATAGACACATTGGATAAGGCACAGGAGTTTTTTGAACACCATTTTGCCCTAAAGGAAGATCAAGAAAGTAGGGAGGAAACAGAGAGTAAAAGTCAGGATGAATATCTAATGGAAGAAAGTGAAGGAGACTAAGAAGAAAAAAGTAGATTGGAAAGGGAACGAACAGAGGGAGAAGGAGCAAGGGAAAAGCACAAAGAGAAACAAGAAATAGAAGAAGATTAAGAACAACGAACAAATAAGAACGGATATGGAGAAAGAAAAAAAATGATCTCGATAAATATAAATGGTCTAAACTCACCAACTAAAAGAACGCAGACATTCACGAAGCTACAAAGATTAGATATGGATATTATAAATTTGCAGAAAGTACATATTAAGAAAAAGCACAGAAAGCTACTAGAATACCCAAGATTAGGCGAACTATATACATCATTAGCAGAACAAACAAACAAACAAAAAGAGGAATAGCAATAGACATTAAAAAAAATAATTAGAATCAAAACAAATATACACAGATGAGGAGGGAAGAATTTTAATGATTGAAATAAAAACAGAACAAAAATAATATTATTGATTTCAATCTATGCACCAAATAACAACCAAAATGAATACTATAGAAAGATACACAATAAAGTAAAAGAATTAGAATACCAATGTATCTGCCTAACTGGAGACTTTAATGCAATTATAGATGTGAAAAAAGATTATCGAAGCAATACGAAAAATAAAACAAAGAAAAGACATTACCTGATACATTTCATGAGGTGACTCATGAACTATCTCTACAAGACACTTGGAGGGAAATAAATAAAGAAAAAAAAACAATATACATTCTATTCTAGTCCACATCAATCGTGGTCTAGGATCAATATGGTATGGATGACGACAGAACTTAGAAAGGAAATAGAAGAAGTGGAAATAATGACCAATACGTGGGCAGATCATAATCCAATAAGAGTAATATGGAAAGGCCAGAAGAAAAGAAAAAGATGGATGTTGAACAAAGAAATATTAAAAGATAAAGAATATATTCAAATGATCGAGAAAGAAATGAACATATTTATTAGGATAAACACAAAAGAAGAAACATCTCTCCAAAACCTGTGGGACACCGCAAAAGCATATATAAGAGACCTAACAATTGCTTATACAGTGAAGAAAAACAAAAACAAAAAACAAGAACGAGAAAATTTGTTAAAAGAACTTTAAAAATGGGAGCTAGATTTACAGAAGGAACCCCAGAACAAATGAACTAAGGAAGCAGAGATGGCACGGAAAATTAAATCAGCAAAACAAAATTATTTTCGACATGTTAATAAAACAGGAAGATGGCTTGCATACAAATTGAAAAAAGAGAAAGAGAAAAAAATGATACACCAGCTACAGGATGAGAAAGGGGAGATACACTGCAAAAAAAAAGGGGGGGATTATAGTGAAAAACTATTTTCAAAACCTATATACACAAGAAAATATATCTGAAGAAGATATTAAATGATATTTAGAAAAGATGAATTTAGTCAAATTGGAGGAGACACAGAGGGAAATATTAAATGGAACAATTAGTATGACAGAATTAATGGAGGCAAGAAAAAAAAAACAGAAGAACAACAAAACACCAGGTCCAGATGAAATTCCTGAAGAATTATGTAAGACATGTCAACAACCATTAGATGAAATACTGTTAGAAATTTTTAATGAGGTACACCTGAAGGCCAGAATATCTAACACATGGACGGAAGCCACTATAACACTTATCCCAAAAGAAGATACAGACAAACACCAAATGAAAAACTATAGATCCATTTCATTGTTAAATGCAGACTACAAACTATTTACATTGATAATTTCGGAAAGATTTTAAAAATGTAATAAACGAATACATCTACCCTGATCAAAATGGCTTTATGCCAAAAAGGAAAATTAAAAACCATATGAGAATTATAATTGATGTATTAGAATATTATGAAACAAATCCAGATAAACAATTGGCATTCGATAACTTAAATTGGAGATTCCTTATTTTACAATTAGAAAATATGAAATTCGGAGATAAATTTATAAAGATGGTAGAAAAAATATATTCAACTCAAACGGCAAGGATAGCAATAAATGGAGACATTACCGAACAATTCACAATAGCAAAAGGAGTGAGACAGGGTTGTCCACTCTCCCACTTACTATTTATCATAACACTAGAGATACTGTTAAACAAAATCAGAAGTCAAAGTGAAATAAAAGGATTGAAAATAAAAAAAGAGGAATATAAAGTCCAAGCCTTTGCTGACGACCTGGTCTTCATCTTAGAACAACCAATATTGTCAGGACCCAAATAAATAATGCAAATAGAGGAATGTGAAAAAGTAGCAGGATTTAAAATCAATAAACTCAAAACAAAGGAACTAACAAAAAACCTTACCAAGCAGCAGGAGAAAGAATTAGAAGACAAAATGGGTATCCAAACAACAAAAAAATTAAAATATTTAGGAATATGGTTAACAAATAAAGGTTCATCTATCAAAGAAGACAACTATAATAAATTAATACTACAGAAAAAGAAAGACTTGGAAATTTGGAGCAAATTACAATTATCCTTTTTAGAAAAAAAATAGCTTTGATTAAAATGAATGTGCTACCACACTTACTATTCTTATTTCAAGTAATTCCCATAAAATTAGGAAAAAACTTTTTTTAAAGATCTAAATAAATTAATAGCAAACTATATTTGGCAGGGGAAAAAAATCAAGAATCAAAATACAATCACTGCAAGATAGTAGAGGAAGAGGAGGATTTGGACTCCCAGATTGGGAAACATACTATAAAGCAACATCACTTATATGGATCAAAGACTGGATGGAATTATGAAATAAAAGAATTTTAACATTAGAGGGATATGATTTGCAGAGAGGGTGGCACGCCTTTTTATGGGAAGGAAAAAATAGATAACATAATGATTTTCAATGACATTTAATCAGAGATGCTGATAACAAACATGGCAAGAGATAAAAAAGAATCATTATGATAAAATTCCAGAATGGTTATCCACAATGGAGGCACAAATCTATCCAAATGCATTAGACATTGACAAAATGAAAAGATACAAAGATTTGTTAAATAGTCAAGGAGAATTAAAAACAAGGCAGGAATTAAAAGAACAGGGTACAGACATTGATTGGTGGCCTTACATGCAAATGAAATCTAGATAAAAGACAGATTTGACACAATATGAATTCCAAAGAAAGTATATGAAGACAAAATCCTCCAAGGTACAGAAGATAAATTGATAAAAAAAAATTACAATTATTTATTAAGATACAAATTGGAAGAGGAAGTAGTTAAAGAAATATGAGAATTTGGGCAAAAAAATTCAGATACAACATTGAATTAGATAAATGGGAGAAATTATGGCACAAAAATTATAAACTGACAATGTCTGTATCCTATAAAGAAAATCTGTATAAAATGTTTTACAGTTGGCACTTGCCATCATCCAGATTGGCAAAGATGTTTCCCAATACCTCACCAACGTGTTGGAAATGCAAACAGCAAAAGGGAATATATTACCAGATGTGGTGGTACTGCCACAAAGCGAAATAATATTGGAGTAGAATCAGCTCACAATTAGAAGAAATAACCAAGATAGAGATGAGGCCAGAAACACTTTTATTAGGAATACTCCAAGGGTCATATGAAAAAGAAATAGAATATTTAATTATCCATATTACCAGAGAAGCAAGAATAATCTACGCTCAGAATTGGAAAAATCATAATATACCATCCAAGGATAATCTGATCAGAAAAGTTTTGGAATGTGCTGAGATGGACAAATTAACGAAAGAGATACAAGAAAAAGAGGAAGCAGAATATTACTTAGTGTGGGAGAAATTGTATGAATGGCTGGAGGAGAGAGATAAAAGACAAGGAAAAATTAAATAATGGTCGAAATAGGAGTAGAAGTATAAGTGCAAATATGAGGAAACAAAAATTGTAGAAATGAAAGTGTGTAGACGGGTATTTATATGTATATATGTAAATAAATAAACAAATATTAGAAGTATATGTATAAAAGATATAGTAGAATAAGGGAGGAAAAAATGTATAAGTATGAAATTTTTGACGGATGCGAAACTGTTGAAATGGAAAAAGTGTTAAAGCTTTCTCTTTGTTTTTTTTTAAAAAATGTTTAATGATTTTTTTTAAAATAAAAAATAAAATCATACCCTTCCCCCCAGGCACCAGACTAGATCTGCTCATAGCTCGCAACCCCCATCCTAGCCCAATGCTTAGGAGAAGAGCTGTATCTTCCCAGTCCTCAAGAATGTTAATAAGGGATGCTACAAAGTGTATGCATATCAAGAGCTATGGTTTTTCCCAGTTGCAATGTATGGCTGTGAAAGTTGGACCATAAGGAAGGCTGAGCACCAAAGAATTGAGGCCTTTGAACTATGGTGCTGGAGAAGACTCCTGTGAGTCCCTTGGACTGCAAGGCGATCAAACCGATCAATCCTAGAGGAGATCAACCCTGACTGCTCTTTCGAAGGCCAGATCCTGAAGATGAAACTAGAATACTTTGGCCACCTAATGAGAAGGAAGGGCTCACTGGAGAAGAGTCAAATGCTGGGAACAATTGAGGGCAAAAGAAGAAGGGGAAGACAGAGAACGAGGTGGCTGGATGGAGTCATTGAAGCAGTTGGCGTGAGCCTAAATGGACTCTGGGGGATGGTAGAGGACAGGAAAGCCTGGAGGAACGTTGTCCATGGGGTTGCAATGGGCTGGACACAATTTCACAAAAACAACATTCATGGCTTTAGAGTTATTGTCCTATATTCTACAGTTAACTACAGTTAATGTGATTCCTCTGCGACTAAATATTAACTTATCACATAAAGCCTCTCCCCTCCTTGAATTTGGTTTTTAAAAAGTATTCTTTTATCTAAACCAAAAGGAACAGGGAAGCCACAAAAGTGGCAAAGGGTGGGAAAAAAAGAGTGGAGAAGGTGGTAGGAATTATAGAGTAAATGAAAGGAAGGGGAAGAAACAGTAGGGAGAAAATACCAGAGATCTCACTCTGTTCTAAGGTATCATTCAATCACTTTATTGGGAGTTACTGTTTAACTATTGTTAATAAATAAATAAAATAAATATGAATAAATAAGTTGCTGACTCCACAGTACCAAGGTAATCATTTAGAAAGCAGGCAGAACCCCATCCAGGAAAGATTCATTCAACTTAAAAAGAAACTTTGCAAACTCAGGTTTTACAAAATCATCAGGTTCCCCAGGAGCCTTTCCTCTAAAGGAAATTGGGATGAGCAATAATGACTTGGCTTTCTCAAAGTGAGGAATAGGGGAAAGGAAATGATTCCTAGAAAAGACAGTGGAGGTATGTGATTGGAGAAGATGATGCAGCAACATATTGATTAAAAACCTGGACTATTCCTGTTGGGGAAAACACCAGAAGCTTATAGTAAGTAAAATGTATACTTGATTATTCATGTAATAACTGCAGCTAGAATTGTATTTGCACAAAATTGGAAAAGTGAAGAGATCCCTACGGATAAATATGGTGGTAAATTTTAATTGTCATGATACAAAAATATGTACTCAGATGACACACTGTTTACTAAAAGGGAATATTTGTATTAAAAGAATATATATATACATATATATAGAAAAGACATTGGAGCTGGTAAAATCAATCACCAGAATCCTTAGACGAGCTGACAATTACCTTTTCAGTTGGTGGGTTGGAGGATTGGAGAATGAAAACTGATATAATCGAGCTAAGATTCCAGACATTATTCCCGTAATCCAGTAGTCTCCTGGCTTGTAGTAATGGAACCACTCCTTTTCTTCTATGATCACCTTAAATGGACATTTCATCAGTGTACTGGCACAGGGAATTTGAGACAGAAACTGAAGCAGAAAAAGCTGGATGTGCAGCAGCAGCAACATTTGACATACAGTATACTGCAGGAGATCCTTCCTGGAGTTCTTTCTTCAGCACAGAGTTAAATCTCAGAGATCACAAAGAGACCACAAGTACAGTGAAGAAGGTCCAGTTTGCCCCCAGATTTGGAAGAGCTATCTGCAATTTCAGACTGCTACAGTATTTGCCAGCTTTACCCCAAACTCTGATCTCATCACAGGAGGCTGTTACAAATCAGATTATCACATGCTGTCTATCCCATTTGTTGTCACATTGATTGGCCACTAATTGTGGTGGTGGAAATTCCATGAACCTTGTTCAAAGGAGAATAAATAATCATGATTTTAGCAATTAGAAGGGGAATTGGGAATGAGCTTTGGCCATAAAAGTGTGCCATTGGAGAAAAGAGTTTTCTTTGACTCAGGAGAATAATCCGAATTTGAAAGTTGAGAAAGGAACAATTCAGGGAAATTTGATTGTTTTTTAGTCTCCAAACTTATTCTTGTGATTGTAAAGATTAAAATGTGGAAAAACAGTTCAACACTCTTGAACTAGGCAGTGAGCCAGTATAATTCCTTCTTATTTTGTCTGGTGTGGATGAGGCCATCTTCTTCAGTGAAGGTTTGATACTCCAGAATGAATTAACTCCAGATCATGACCTATTTAACAAACTATTGTTGTTCATGATGAGCCATGGTGATGCAGTGGTTAAGTGCAGTACTGCAGGCTACTTCTGCTGATCACCGGCTGCCAGCAGTTTAGCAGATTGAATCTCACCAGGCTCAAGGTTGACTCAGCCTTCCATCCTTCCCAGTTCGGTAAAATGAGGACCCAGATTGTTGGGGGCAATAGGCTGACTCTGTAAATATTATGACTCTGTAAACTGCTTAGAGAGGGCTGTAAAACACTATGAAGTGGTATATAAGTCTAAATTCTATTCCTATTGCACCCCCTATTTAAATGTCTTGTATTTTTCAAAATGTAGACGAGGCTATCAGTCTTAATGGTTACAAAGAAGAACTAGTCAAAATTCTCTGGGGCATTAATCTGAAACAATGGCCCATTACTGACTTCTTCACGATAGCAATCACAATAGCAGACTTATATAATGCTTAACAGTGATTTTACAGCCCTGTCTAAGCAGTTTACAGAATCAGCCTATTGCCCCCAACAATCTGGGTCCTTGTTTTACCAACTTTGGAAGGATGGCAGGCTGAGTCAACCTTGAACCAGTGAGAATCAAACTGCCAAATTGCGGGCAGCCAGAAGGCATCAGAAATAGCCTGCAATACTGCATTCTAACCACTGTGCTTACTCCTCCTCCTGATGTGATGACATTAGCTTTCTCTTACATAAGGTATCTAGTAGGGAACCAAGAGATGATGCTATGTGAGTACATTTCCACAATGGCTGAAGGTGAAGGGCTAAACAAAATTTGAGGATTGAGCCCAGGGCCTTTGCTATATGACAGTGGTGGTGAATCTTTCACTCACCGAGTGCCAAAACATGACAAAACATGACAAAACATGGTTGATGAATAGAATAGAATAGAATAGAATAGAATAGAATAGAATAGAATAGAATAGAATAGAATAGAATAGAATAGAAGAGTTGGAAGGGACCTTGGAGGTCTTCTAGTCCAACCCTCTGCTTAGGCAAGAAATCATATACCATTTTATTCTTGTTGAGTTCATTCTTGTTGAATGCTGGATTGTTGAATGCTGGGTTCTGGACCCTTTAATTTGATAAACAATTGGAGGGAGGAAATTTTTCTCATCTTTGCAGATAACCTAGAAGTGACTAGGATAGATTCGACACTACTATTAGGACAATCTAGAATCCTCATTTGGCATAAATCAGGATTCTAGTGAATCAATATGTGAATAAAAATACATTGTAATTGTTTTGCTTTTCCAATGCTTTCTCAATATCCAAAAAGAGATAGCGTAGAAGGCAGGGGTAGTGGCATTGAGAGACCATTACCAAGACAAGGTCAGATAAAAGTAGTACTCACTTATATGATGTAGCTTTCCTAATATGTAATACAGTGAAGTGCTGACTGACAAAAAGACAAAGACAAAGACAAAGAAAAGACACATGTACAAAAACAAATTTATATGTTTATTGGTAAAGGTTTAGATGGGTATAGGTAAAGATTTCCCCTGTCAGTCATGACCAACCTAAGGGGCGGTGCTCATCTTTGATTCACAAATGAAGACTGGCTGGCATGACTATGCACTGAAGATGCACGAAACATTGTTACTTGCCCACTGAAGTGGTACCTATTTATCTTCTTGCATTTACATGCTTTTGAATTGCTAGGTTGGCAGGAAACACACACAGAGACAAACAGACACTGTATGTACAGTATATAGAAATGGATATGGATATGGATATGGATAAAAAGAGGAACCAATTTTAATTCTCATAAGCACATCTTCATTGTCACAGCATGTCTACATGATTTCTCCCCCCAAATGACTCAGAGTTGTACATATTTTTCTTTTGATTGAAGACTGTCAAAAATAATAATTTGTCTCATTAATTTATTCAAAGGGATGGAGAAAAAAATTAAAGTTGCTCCAATGTTCATGTTGATGTTTTATCTATTCTTAATATATAGAATATTATCTGTCTCTCTATTTTTCTCTTATTTGATCTCTCCTATCTTTTTTTTTTTTAATTTGATTTATATGCCACCCTTCTCCGGAGACTCAGGGCGGCTTACAGTGCATTAAGCAATAGCCTTCATACTTTGGTATATTTTATACAAAGTCAGCTTATTGCCCCCACAAACTGGGTCCTCAATTTACCTACCTTAGAAAGGGTAGAAGGCTGAGTCAACCTTGAGCCTGTCATCTATCTATCATCTATCTATCTATCTATCTATCTATCTATCTATCTATCTATCTATCTATCTATCTATCATCTATCTATCATCTATCTATCTATCTATCTATCTATCTATCTATCTATCTCATCTATCTAACTATGAATGATCTTACATTATCAAGGCAGAAGAGATCCATCAAATATATACAGTATTTGAAATTAACTATTTTTTTGAACAAAATCAGAACATCACCCCAGAAAATAAAATACAACACCAGCACACCAACCTATACAGTAACAAAAACACACATCGTCATTAGCTAGTCTTTAATTTAATCTAAAACCATATCAGAACATCTCTGGTAACAGTTTATCTGGCCAGGTTTCAGAAATTTTATTAATGTCATAATATGAATTCAGATTAGGACAATTGAAGGATATTCAATTACTATAAGAGCCTTGGTGGATAAGAGCCTTGGTGGAGCAGCGGACTAAAGTGCTGTTAAGTAGCACTTAGCTGCCAGCTGCCTGCAATTACTGCGTGTTCAAATCTCACCAGGCTCAAGATTGACTCAGCCTTCCATCCTTCTGAGGTAGGTAAAATGAGGACCTGGATTGTGGGGGCAATAAGCTGACTTTGTATATTAAAAAAAGAACACCGCTTGGGGGGGGCGAAAGCTCTAATAAGCAGGAATATACAAAAGTATGAAGACTATTGCTTAACGCATTGTAAGCCACCCTAAGTCACCGGAGAAGGGTGGCATATAAATCGAATAAATAAATAAATAAACAAACAAACAAACAAACAAACAAACAAACAAACATAATTATTTCAAATAGTTTGAGTTGTTTTAGCAACTTTACTACTCAATTATTATAATTCAAAATTCACATGGAATGAAGAAAGATAAGCGACAACAAATAAAACATTACTTCAAAGTATGTGATTTTATGCTGCATGTAAACTGTAGAAAAATAAACACCAACACAAGGAGACTTAATGATTTTTTATCATCAGATGTTCTTTGGTGTTCATGGCAGGTCTAAGGATAATAATGTAGCATTTGGGGATAAAGATGCAGCCCAGTAAACCCAGGCCAGAGGCCAGGATGGAGAAGATCTGCACGGCTACCATGTATTTCCCCTTGGTGCTCAGATAAGTGGGAACAAAGGAGATCCAAACACTACAAAAAACCAACATGCTGAAGGTGATCAGTTTGGCTTCGTTAAAAGCCCCTGGCAGATTTCGAGCCAGAAATGCCACCAAGAAACAGATGGCAGCCAAAAAACCCATGTAGCCAAGAGCAGAGTAGAACATGGTGACAGAGCCTTCATTGCACTGCAGCAGGATCTGTTCTGGTTGGGAATGAAAGTCAGAATCTGGGAATGGGGGAAAGACTCCCAGCCACATCATACAGAGGCCTACTTGAATACCAGAGCAGGATAAAACAATAGAGTTGGCCAGACTCTTCCCCAGCCATTTCCTCATGCTGCTGCCTGGCTTGGTGGCCAGAAAGGCCACCACCACCATGACAGTCTTGGCCAGCAAGGAAGACACGGCAACTGAGAAAACAACACTGAAAATGGTTTGTCGGAGGAGACAGGTCATTTTCACGGGGCGACCAATGAATAGAAGGGAGGTCAAGAAAGAAAGCAGGAGTGAAACCAGGAGGATGTAGGTGAGTTCACAGTTGTTGGCTTTGACTATGGGAGTGTCTCGGTATTTCATGAAGATTCCCAGAATAAATGCGGTGGTTAGTGACAAAGCGATGGCAAAGAAAGCCAGGATGAGTCCCAACAATTCTTGATAGGATAAGAAGCTTATATTTTTGGGGACACACTGATCTCGCTTCTTATTGGAATACTGGTCATCTGGACACTTTTCACAATGGGCTGCATCTGAGAAAAAAATGGTTATCATGAATCTGTTTCTGCAGCTGTAGGAGCATGAAAACTGCATCAGAAATCAGTTACTTCATTTATAAGGAATAATATAATATTTCTCACCAGGGATATCCATACGACACAACATTGGTCAAAATGATCAAATAGTCTTTTTAAAGGCTGAAGATAATGTCCTCTTTCCCAGAACCAAGCAAGAAAGTAACAACTCAATAGAAATCAGGAACCTTTCATTACTTATTTTAATGCTCACATCATCATCCGAATTTGGTGATAGATCCCAATCTTTGAAGTTTGTGGATGCCTTCAGGAAATTTTATGTTTTTCTTGCTTCTTGATCAAATACTCCCCCCCCCAAAAAAAGATAGTATATTGATTGCATCTTGATTTCTTTTTTGTTATTTTTGGAGCCACCTACTGTACCTTCTTGCCCAGAGAATGTTCCTTCCATACACAGAGAACAGTCATAGCAGCAAACTGGGGCTCCCTCTCTCACAAGCTTGGCATAACCTGGGGAGCAACTTTCTGTACATCTTGAATAAGGCACCATCTAAACATAAACAGAAAAATTAGTCAGGGTAATATATGAATTAGAATGATTTACTGAAATCAAGTGGCTTCCAGAAGCTCAGGAGCACATTGAGCAAAATCAGTCAAGAAGTAGTGGCATGGGTTTTGCTGTTTGTCGCTGCCAGACGTTCCTTTGGGATCGTCAGCTTCCATTGCCTGTCAGAGCCGCCTTCACAACGGAATGGCGGCTTGAAAAAACTCCGTTTCCATGAGGAAACGGAGATAGAGCTGGCAGGGGTGGGTAGAACTCTCTGCGGAGTCCCAAATGTTTTTCCTTTACTTTTGGGACGGAGCGGATGAGATGCCCCGTATCCCCAGCCACTGCTCCGGGCTTTGGGAGACGTCTGCTGATGCAGAGCCAGGCGTCAAAAGCAAGCCTGCAAATTTAACAGATTACTCAAAGAAAATGTGAGCTGGACCTGTAATACTGAATCGCAAGTATTTTACTGAATTTTTTAAAAAATTACTTAAGAGAGAGGAGGAAAAGAAAGAGGAAAAAAAGCCTTTTAAAATGGCGTCGGCTGGAGGAGAGGCTGAAAGGGAAAGTCCTTTCGTTTTCTATTACCACAATGTAGCGGAATAAATACCACTGGCTACATTTGTAGACAAAACTTCGCTCCTGTGTCTTTTTCTCTTTTTCTTCCCTTGGAGACTTGATATTGTTGTTGATTGGAAAGAAGTCCTTTTTTTTTCTTTCTTGCTTTTTTTTAACAAAGCCTGCCTGGGCGGAAACATGGCACTGAGACTCATAAAGTCAGATAAACAAGAAGGGGGGGGATTCCCCCACCAATAACTTAAAGGAACAAGTCTTAATTCTTCAGTCTCAGAAACCTGATTTTAATATAATAGAATTTTTTATAGAGGAGATTGAAAGAAGGGAGGAGATTGTGAATCAGCAACTTGAAAAATTTAAGCAGGAAATTAAAGATTTGGTGAAATCCAAGTTTGATTCTTTGGACAAAAAATTCTCAAAAGTGGCTAATGGTTTTACAGAATTTATGATACAGTTGGACACAAATACTAATGTACTAGAGTCTAAAATGGAAGAAATTCAAGATAAATTGGACAATAGAATTCAAAAAATTGAAAATGATCTGACAAACACTCAGGATAATAGCTTAGAAGAAAAACCTAAAATGGATGCTGATCAAAAGTATGGTAATGCAGAAAATCTGCAACAGAAGATTGAAAAAGAGATTTTAATGGTACAATATAATTTCACAGAATATGCGATAAGATTAAGAGGTTTGCAGGAAAATAATAGAGATGATTTAAGGAAAATATCTTCTGAATTTCTAGCTGGGATTCTAAAGGTTCAACCTGACGAAGTGTTTTGTAGGATTGACAGAGTTTATCGAATTAACTCCTGGATTGCCAAGCAAAGGCAATTGCCTAGAGATGTGGTGATTTATTTTACAGATAAGGAAATTAGGAATAATATCGTGCAAAATTCCTTCAATTCTAATTTGCAATTGTATGGAAGAAAGATTTGGATTTACAAGGAACTGCCACCTAAGATATTGATGGAAAGGAAGAAATTTGGTTTTCTGGTGAATGAGTTAAAAAAGAGAAATATCCCATTCAGGTGGGACGCCCCAGTTGGTATTATATTTAGATACCAAGGAGAAAGATATCAGCTAAATACTGTTGAAAGAGCGGAGGAATTTTATCAAAATAGGTTGAAAATGAACTTAACATCTTCAGATATAATACAGGATAAGCAGAAGGAGCCGGAAATAAAGGTAAAATATCGAATTACAGAGACTGTACCAGATGAATTGCCTTTGGATTTATTGGATACCCCAGCTGGACTATCTACAAATTTGAGAGAAGTGGCATCTAACCTTAATGTGATGACTTATCAAGGCAAGGATAAGCATGGAAACCAATTAGGGGATATACAAGGGATAAAAAAGAAACATGAGATACAAAAACAAAACTAACAAGACCAATCTACAAAGCAGAATAAAAACCGACCAGATGATATACAATTTGTAGAAAGGAAACCAGGATGGAAACCAAACCCACAAAAAGAAAAGAAAAAAAGAAATAGGTGGCATAAAAATAGAAATTTCTAAATCAGGCAACAGTGAAGCCAGTGACTTTAAAATATGAATGATTATGTGTAAACACACAAGAGGCGACGTATTGGTTAATATCATCCTGAGGATTGTGGCAGATCTCTGCATGGCCGTAATCTGGGGACGTGAAACGAGCCTTAAACTGATGGATTTGAATTATCCATTTTGGAATTTCTTTTTGTGTTGATAAACATATTATATTATCTTGAATCACAAGGCAAGAGAATTATGCTGGGGCATGCAGAAGATCGGGTTGTTACCCACTACGATGATGGGAATCAATAATCCTGATGAAACCCACAATTATTACTATATGGAATATAATTATAATGTCACTCGGGTGGTTGTTTTTACTTTTATACATATAAGAAGATATTTACTACTGATGGGGGCAGATATGATTGAAGATCCTGAATAAACTGTTGCACCAGCAAGCTATGTTACCCGATTATGGATGTTGGTACCAATCCAGTGGAAAGACCTCAAAGAAGATACTATATGGATTATAAATTTAAAGTCATTGTCTTTTCTTTTTTTTTATTTAGATATAATGGAAAATATAGACATATATTTTTAAGTAGTGTGGGCAGTGAATCAAAGATATTAAAAAATGTTGTGTATGGTAATTTTGCATGATAGTGGGTGAATAAGCTAGTTAGTAGATTGATTAGTCTAAGAAAAGGGATTTTTAAGTGATATATTCAGGGGAGTGGAGGAAATGGATAGAGTGGAATTAATGTTAAACTAGATTTTATGGGGAAGGCCGCTTTGAAATGTTATAGTAATATATATAGAAGATTAAATGTTAAAGTAGGACTTATCGTATAGTTTTAAAGTGGAGAAGTTATTCTATAATGTCATAGTATAATGTCTTTTTTTTTCCCTTTCTTTTCTCTTTTCTGAAATGTATGGATAAAGGGGGATGTTATAATTATAATATTAATAATATTTTTAGTAAGTAAAGGTCAATATCTAGAGGAGGGAGTAAGTAAGCTGTTATGAACTAGGTTTTTTTTTGTTATGAAGAAGTCACAGGGGGGGATGGGTGGGGAGGGGGGGTTAGGGAGGGGGAGGGAGAGGGGGAAAAAAAGGGGGGGAAATTTGTATTTGAAAACTTTTTCAATAAAAAAAAAAGAAGTAGTGGCATGAACTTTAATTACTCTACTTGCAAACGAAAGGTCATTATCTTTCTTTATCAATGTCCATTGTAGATCCCAAAACAGACTCATTTCCTCATTCTTTTTTCCAAAGGAAAGTAGTTCCATTGCAAAAGGTGTTTCTCCTTAGGGCATGTATGAGAATGCTTACCATATTTTTTGTACTATAAGACACACCAAGATTTTGAAGAAGAAAACAAGAAAAAAAAGTTTTTGCCCTCCCTCGGGCCCCCTCCGAGCACTCTGCAGAGAGCACTCTCCCAAACCCCTGCGCATCCCTTTTTTTACAAATAACGGACCTCTTTTTCCTAAAAAAGGGATGCACAGAGGGTTTGGGAGGCCTGCTCCCAAACCCTCCTTTGCTCCTGGGGGCTGGGGAGGGCAAAAACACACAGGTTGGGGCTGTGTGTCTTATACTCTGAAAAATACAGTATAAGTATATGTATTCTCCATCTTTGCTTTCTCAGGAAACCTCCAATATCTAGCTTTCTCTAGTGTCCCTATCTTTCTCTCCTACAACTGATCATTGTATCATCATGTTTAAATGACTCTTTTAGCTACCCACATTTCCCTCACCACCTTCTTAGTCATATCTTTCTCTTATGCAATTCAGTGGGCTAAACCCTTCATATTCTGGATTTTTCTCCCAAAGGTGCTTTTTCAAAAGACAACTGATCAATCTTCCACTTCTCATTCCAGAAGCTTCTTCGGTTCTGACTGAATGGTGAAGTATGGAAGGATTTATATTCCTTGCAGTCATCTGGTCATTAGCAGTCTTTCTGAAAGTTGTTGAGGCCACTTGGAATTTATCTGTGCCCTCAGGGTCATGTGAATTGTGCAAATAGTTGTGGAATCTTCCTGCAATTGCTGAATCTATATCCTGTTTAGAACAGTCTTTTCAGCAGTTCCAAATCTTTCCATCTTCCACCATTCAGTCAGAACTGAAAAAGCTTCTTGGATGAGAAGTGAAACATCTTCAAGGGAAAATAAAGTCCAGGTACCTTTTGAAAAAGCACCTTTGATACAACCTAGATGACTGAGAATCTCCATAGACATTCTGGATTTCCTCTTACTGAAAACAAGATAATGTGATGTACTATAAATTATCGCAAGATATTCCAGTTTAATAATGTAAATTGCAAATCCTGCAATACAATGCAGCAGGTTCCAGCATGTGATAGATTATTGTAAAACCTCTAAAGTAAAATGATATCTAATAAATTAATGAGGCTTTAAGTTCTCTTATTTGGAAGTTATATCAATTGGCCTCAATAAGAATTATTTCTGAGCAGAAATATATGGAGATAAATAGAAGAGCAAAATCCAAGCAGCCTCAACTACTTTGTTAAATGAAGTTGGCCATTGAATGACACTTTGATTGACAGAAATCTTGACTTCTGAGGAGGCTTGTCTTTCTACAGTCCCAATTTTCACCCCTGCATCTGATTTGTTCAAAACGGATGTCCACTGCATGATATCAAAGTCACCAACAGGAATTCCATTTTCATCAAAAGAAATCCCATCTCTGGAAATATTGTGATGTTGGAAGTTTCTCAGGAACCTATGAAGCTGCAGAAACATAGAAAAAACGTTACAGTTTGAATCTTTTTTTTTTTTTCTTGCTATTATTTTGGATTGGAGGTACTCTGAATAATTCAACCTCTTCAAATCACCACTACAGTCTGAAACAGATTAATTCAGCATTTCATGGGAAGCTTCTTTCAGTCATTCTGCAGGAATTTACAGCTCTTTTTCCAATGAGCATAGGCTTCACTCAGGTCCGCCAATCCAGCAGGAAAATACTCAAACCCCATTGGCCAACCTGTCAGCCTGCTCCCTATAAAGGCCAAGCAGTCAGATGAGCCGGCTGCTGGGTTGCACCAATTTACTAATAAAGAGCTGTTGTTACTGTTAGCACTGAGTCCTGTCATTCATTCATTCATTCATTCATTCATTCATTCATTCATTCATTCATTCATTTATTTATTTATTTATTTATTTATTTATTTATTTATTTATTTATTTATTTATTTATTTATTTATTTATTTATTGGTTTGATTTATATGCCGCCCTTTCTCCGGAGACTCAGGGTGGCTTACAATGCATTAAGCAATAGCATTCATACTTTTGTATATACCTGCTTAGTAGGGCTTTCGGCCCCCACTAAGCGGTGTTCTTTTTTATACAAAGTCAGTTTATTGCCCCCACAATCCGGGTCCTCATTTTATCTACCTCGAAAGGATACCTACCTCTTCCATTGCCTGATCCAATACTGGCGACAAAGGTGGGATTGGAAGAGGAGTGAACAAAAAGAGCTGAATTAGATCGCAGTCCCAACGGAAGAGGGGACCACCCGCAGGCATTGACATGCTACAACTACAGTGACTGAACTGCATCAGCTATCACAATGACTGCTCATGCCCCACCAACTCCCTTCAACCCAGTCTCAGATAATTGGGACTCATACATGACCAGGTTTGAATGTTTCATGGAAGCAAATGACCTCCTGGGACAATCAGACAATTGGAAAAGAGCATTATTTCTCAGCTATTGTGGAAATGAGGTGTTTGGCATGGCTAAGGCACTCACTGCAACAGCCGCTGTGCAGACGGTGCCCTGGGTCAATGTCCAGAATGCACTACAAGCAAACTATGCTCCAGTGCCATCCAGGTTCTTTCGTTGGCATGAATTCCATAGCAGAGTGCAGGAGGAAGGCGAATCCGTCAACCATTATTTAGTGGCACTGAGGAAGGCCACAGCCTACTATGAGTTTAGAGAGCTGTTGCTCGAGCAGCTCATCAGCGAAGTGAGGGTCATTAGCTTTCAAAGGTGGCTGTTAGCAAATCCTAACCTCACTCTACAGATAGCACTCGATGAGGCCAGAGCAACAAAATCCTTGCACAAAGTTGTCTTCCTGGAAGTCCAGGCACAGAGAGGACCAGCCAACAGAAGAAAAGGATGCATATCAAACCAATATCAGACAATCAAAGGCAAAGAAAATACATGTTGCCGTGCAGATAGAAGACTCACAATGGGATATGGAGATTGATATGGGTTCATCATTGACAATCATGTCCTAGGAGACAATCCGGAAGGCTGTGCCTGGCCTCAAAAAGAGAGACCTATGTCCCCAGAGAATACAGCTAAAAGACTACCAAGGGAACCACATCCCTGTCATGGGGAGCAGAACCTTCTGGGTCAGATTTAGGGAGTTCTCTGAACCCCTAAAACTAACTGTCATCGTTGGAGCATTACCAAGCCTGCTTGGCTTGGACTTGTTCAAGGCCCTGGGACTGGGGGTGTCTGGAATCAACACCATCCACCACAATGATGCAGACAACCTCATTCTAGAATTTGAAAATGTGTTTAGCAACAGCCGGGGAAGTATAAAGGAACGCCTATTTCTTTCGGCCTAGACCCCAAAATCGCCCCAATTAGGCTTAAATTGCAAAGGGTCCCCCTTGCTCTCAACCCCTATAGTCACACCTATCAAGGCTGATGGATTAGTCCCCATCTGCGTGGACTACAAATACACCAACAATAAGCCCTACAATAGAGTGACTATCCGGTACCCATCGTTCAACACTTGCGTCATTCATTGGGGGGGAAAAACATTTTCTAAGCTCGACCTGGCACAGGCTTACCAGCAGTTGCCAGTTGATGACAGCATAGCCGAAGCTCAAACGATTGTCATGCACAGAGGTGCATTCAAATGTCACCGGCTAGAATTTGGTGTGAGTGTGACACCAGGACCATTCCAGAATGTCATGGAATGGCTGTTACAGGGTATTCCTGGGGTAGTACCCTATTTTGACAATGTCTTGGTGTCCGCTGCCAACAAAACAATTCTATTCAACTGTTTGAGATCTGTTCTCAGTAAATTCAAGGAAGCCGGGCTTAAGGTCAAATGCAAAAAATGTCAGATTGCTGTGCCTAGGGTAGAATTCCTGGGATATATGATCGACGGGTCTGGGATATACCCAGCTAAAAGCAAAGTAACGGCGAACAAAGAGGTACCCACCCCCCAAAATAAGAAGGAATTGCAAGCATTCCTGGGGTTGCTTAATTTTAATAGCATATTCCTGGGTCAAAAATGGTGGAAACTCTGCATAGGCTGTTAGGAAAAAAGGCTTTCTGGATTTGGGGTTGTGCTGAAGCTGCTGCTTTTTAAGCAGTAAAAAAACTTTTGTCTTCAGACTGTGTACTAGTCCACTATAGCGAGACTCTGCCATTGATGCTAACCTGTGACACCCCCCTTTCAGGGTTGGGGCCATCCTTAGCCACCAACTGCCCAATGGCTGTGAGGCACCTATTGCCTATTACTGCAGGACCATGTCCTCCACCAAGTATAAGTACAGCCAACTGGACAGGGAAACACTGGCTGTAGTCGCCAGAGTCCAGAGGTTCCATGACTACCTGTATGGCAGAGACTGTTGAAGCATGAATCAGCTTTGTTTCCACCCCTGGGGAAACTGTAATTAATTAGAGGTGGATGAATCTTGTTTTCCATGGAGTATACTCTCAAAGAAAGAAAACCCAAAGTATATATTCTAAGAAACATTTTATTATAAAAGTACAAAACAAGCTAATTACATCTTGCCAGCAGTCTTATCACACAGACAGACAAAGGAAGAATGAAAGAAAGAATGAAGACATGCGCAGTAGTCCAATGTCTCACAAAACCAGCCTTATCTCAGCTACAGATAAGTTCACGGCCAGGCTACCGTACTGCTTAGAATGGGAGTTCAGCTGGCAAACACTTAACGCAGTGACAGAGACTTTGTGCTTATCACTGCCCATAACCCCTCCTGGGTTTATTGGCCAGAGATCACCCCACTCCTATGATCTTGTCCCCCAGAATGACCAGGTGGACTATTTTTCTGGCAGCTTACAGCTACCAGCTGATTCACCAACCCAGAAAATCCCTAGGCCACGCAGACACTCTCACATGCTGCCCACTGCCTACCCTGGTTGAAGACCCTGTCCCAATTTGCATGGTTCTCCTCATTGAGGACATTGCCACCAGGGCAATTACCACAACCAAAATTGCAAGATAGTCAGCTAAAGATAGAGACTTAATGCAAATAATGAATTATGTGTGGTGGGGGTGGCTGGGTAGCCCATTTCTGGGTAATGTACAACCATATTATGTGCATCGTAATGAACTGTCTGTGTTAAATGGATGTCTGTTGTGGGGGAAGTGGGTTGTCATACTCCCAAGATTGTGCTGGAAGTCTTACATGTGGGACATCCTGGGATAGTCAGGATGAAAGCCGTGGCCGAGAGCTACATCTGGGGAACAATATGGACCGTGAAATAATGGAATTGGTCACTACCTGCTCACTGTGTCAGGAATCCAGACCAGCACCCCCCCTCTGTCCCGGCTAAGGAATGGGAAACCTCTAATGTGCCATGGTCCTGGGTGCATATTGACTTTGCAAGACCAGTAAAGGACCAAACGTTCCTAATTGTGGTCGATGCATTTTCAAAGTGGCTGGAGATATTTTTAATGTCTACCACCACAGCCGAAGCAGTAATCTGTGTGCTCCAGAGACTGTTTGTCGTGCACGGGCTCCCTGATGTATTGGTCTCGGACAACGGGCCTCAATTTACGGCCAATCAATTTGAACTATTCCTGGCAGAGCATGGCATTAGGCATGCCCTTGTTGCCCCCTTTCATCCAACCAGTAATGGGCAGATTGAATGGATGGTAAGATCTGCTAAAGAGGCTCTGTCCAGAATTGGCCCAAGGGATTGACAAGCATAGATCAATAAGTTTCTCCCAGTACAACATATCACCCCAAGTGCAACAACTAACAGGAGCCCTTTAGAACTCTTCATGGGAAGGAGAATCCATTCACAATTAGACTGCTTGTACCCAAATTATATTGCAGAAACACTTCCCAACTCAACAGGAAAAATCTGGTCATTTAATATGGGGGCCCGACAGGGATGAAATGCTCCTGGTTTGGACCAGATTGCCCGATCTGGTAGCAATGGTGGTGGGTGGTTTGGAGAACCAGTAGCAAAAATCCCTGCCCCCCCCCCACACCATGCCCAGCTGAGCCGCATGATCATCAGAAGCTCTTTTTTTTTTAACTTTTAAAAGCATTTTTTCTACAAATGCTTTTGTAGATGAAAAAAATGCTTTTAAAAGTTAAAAAAAGCCTCCGATGATTGTGTGGCCCAGCTGGGATCATCAGAGGCTTTTCAAAGCATTTTTTTCTGCAACCTCTTGGCTGAAGAGGTGGTAAAAAATGCTTTGAAAAGTCTCTTATGATCCCAGCTGAGTTGCCTGATTGTCAGAGAAGCATTTGTAAAAGTCCTCTCTGATGATCCCAACTGAGTTGCCTGATCGTCAGAGAGGCATTTTGTAAAAGGCCTCTCTGATGCTCCCAGCTGAGTTGCCTCATTGGCAGAAAGGCTTTTTAAAGCATTAGAAAAAAATGCTTTGAAAAGTTAAAAAAAAAAGTTGGCCAGGCCCACCAGTCACATTACCCCCACCACCATTAAGCCATGCCCACAGAACTGGTAGTAACAAATTTTACATTTCACCCCTGGGGCCAGAGTATACGCCCAGAACTATGCCGGAGGTGCCCTCTGTATTCCAGCCACTGTAGTAGAAATATCTGGCCCTTGCTGGTAAAAAGTCGAGCTGGAGGACAGTAGATTCTGGTGACGGCACTTGTACTAATTCTGAGGCTGTCTTGAGAACTCACTGCTACAACCACCATAGACAGTTCAATCCAACCAAAGGCCGATTCCTACACATGGTAGCCTACAAAGTAAACAAATGTCAAACCCGATTGTACAGCAGGAACACCCATCTGAAGAACCAAGACTCCAGCATAGACTTCCGGATGGGCTGGGCCAAGAGACTCCAACCACGCCTCATGACGAAATCCCGAAGATTCCACTGGCGAGAACTGAACTGACTACGAATTTATTTATTTATTTATTTATTTTATTTCAAATTTATATACCGCACCTTCTCCCAAGGGACTCAGGGCGGTGTACAGCCAGATAAAAACATACAATACAAACATTAAAAACAATTAAAAGAATATATATTAATTTGGCCCCAGTTTAAAATGACAAACCAATTAAAAATTAAAAATTTAAAAATAAGTTAAGCCAGCCCGGCTTGATGAAAAAAGAAAGTTTTAAGGGCACAGCGGAAGGCACCGAGGTCTTGGATTCTCCTTATCTCTGGGGGCAGCTGGTTCCAGAGGGTAGATGCCCCCACAGAGAAGGCCCTCCCCCTGGGGGTCACCAGCCTACATTGTTTGGCTGATGGCACCCTGAGGAGGGCCTCTCTGTGGGAGCGCACAGGTCGGTAGGAGGTCATCGGTAGCAGCAGGCGGTCTCGAAGATAACTAGGTCCTATGCCATGGAGCGCTTTGAAGGTGGTAACCAACACCTTGAAGCGCACCCGGAAGACCACCGGGAGCCAGTGCAGCTCACGCAGGAGCGGTTTTATGTGGGAGCGCCATGCAGCTCCCGTAATTTCCTGTGCGGCCGCATTCTGGACCAGTTGGAGCCTCCGGGTGCTCTTCAAGGGGAGCCCCATGTAGAGAGCATTGCAGTAGTCCAGGTGAGAGGTGATGAGGGCATGAATGACTGTACACATGGAATCCCGATCAAGAAAGGGTCGCAACTGGTGAATCAGGCAAACCTGACAAAAGGTCCCCCTGGATACAGTCATCAGATGTTCCTCCAAGGACAGCTGCGTATCCAGGAGGACTCCCAGATTGCGCGCCCTCTCCAAGGGGGCCAAAGACTCGCCCCCAATAGTCAGCGATGGAGTCAGCTGACTATATCGGGATGCCAGGAACCACAGCCACTCAGTCTTGGAAGGGTTGAGCCTGAGCCTGTTTCTCCCTATCCAGATCCGCACAGCCTCCAGGCACTGGGACATCACTTCAAGGGCATCATTGGGGTGGCCTGGGGTGGACATGTACAGCTGGGTGTCATCAGCGTACTGGTGGTACTTCACCCCAAAGCCACGGATGATCTCACCCAGCGGCTTCACATAAATGTTGAACAAAAGGGGCGAGAGGACTGACCCCTGAGACACTCCACAAATGAGAGGCCTCGAGGTCGACCTCTGCCCCCCTGCCAACACAAACTGTGACCGGTCAGAGAGAAAGGAGGAGAACCACCTTAACACGGTGCCCCCCATCCCCAACTCTTCCAACCGGTGCAGCATGATACCATGGTCGATGGTATCAAAAGCTGCTGAGAGGTCTAACAGGGCTAAAACAGAGGAGCAACCCCTGTCCCGAGCCCTCCAGAGATCATCTTCCAATGCGACCAATGCCGTTTCCGTGCTGTGCCCAGGCCTGAAACCCAACCACTCAGGCCAATGCCCAAAAAACAACTGAACTGTGCAGGTCATCTACGGCTCATCAAAGCCCTGCCTACCTACTAGACTATGTTTGTAAATAATGTAGTGTTTTGATTGGACTTGTTTTGTCCAGGAGGGGAGGGGTGTTGCATATTGAATTAGAGTGAGCACAGGATTCACTCAGGTCCGCCAATCTGGTGAGGAAATAGTCAAACGCCATTGGCCAACCTGTCTGACAGCTCCCTATAAAAGGGAAAGCAATCAGATGATCCGGCTGCTGGGTTGCACTAATCTACTAATAAAGAGTTGTTGTTACTGTTAGCATTGAGTCCTGTCTCTTCCATCACCCAATCCAACACAAAGCCTAATAAATAGGCTGAGAAAATCCTAGAAAACAGGTTGAGAAAATGAGCAAAGAAAAGTCTAGAAAATGGGCCAAAAAAAGCCCCCCCAAAATAAGCCAAAAAAAGAGCCAAAAAATGACTCAAATATTTCTCTACCAACCACTACCTAGATGACTCCTGTACATGCTTTAAATGTTCTGCAACTATCAATAATAATGAAGATATCATTAAATGCCAAACATGTGACAATTATGCCCATCTCACCTGCTTAAAATTAACCAAACAAATAGCAAATCTCATACAAGCATCAAATTAGGGGTGAAATGCTCCCGGTTCGGACCGGATCAGCCGGTCCAGTAGTGATGGAGGTGGGTGGTTCGGAGAACCGGTAGCAAAAATCCCTGCCCCCCCCCCATGCCCAGCTGAGCCGTGTGATCATCAGAGGCTTTTTTTCTTTTAAATGCCTCTGACGATCCAAAAAGCCTCTGTCAATCAGGCAACTCAGCTTGGATAGTCAGAGGCATTTAAAAGAAAAAAAAAGCCTCTGAGGATCAGGCAACTCAGCTTGCATAGTCAGAAGCATTTATGCCTCTGATGATCCAAGCTGAGTTGCCTGATCGTCTAGCTGAGTTTGACGATCCAAGCTGACGATCCAAAACGATGCCTGACGATCCAAGCTGAGTTGCCTGATTGGCAGAGGGATTTAAAAGAAAAAAAGTCTCTGACCATCAGGCAACTCAGCTGGGATCGTCAGAGCCTTTTGAAATCATTTTTTTACAATCTCTTCACTGAAGAGGTTGTAGAAAAAAATGTTTTAAAAGTTAAAAAATAATTGGCCATGCCCACCCAGTCACATTACCCCCCACAACAAGCCATGCCCACAGAAGCCGTAGTAACAAATTTTAGATTTCACCACTGCATCAAATACATTTGCTTGTCAACGTCCATCATGTTTCCCTAAACTAGACATTCAAAATGTCCCATCTACATTCATTGATGCCATAGATGGAAGCTTAGTAACACATTTAGAAAAAAAATTACAAACAAGTTTACAAGCAAGTTTACAAGCATGTCTAACATCTCTTGAAGGAAAATATAGAAATGATAAATAAATACCTAAATGCTCAAAATACTACCTCAATTCAACAATCACTACCTCAAAATACTACCTCAACTTAATAACAACGACCTCAATTTCAACCACAAGTAACCATCAACCCAGCAAATAATTCAAACCCACCAAATAATATATCCTTACTTATCAAAGAGGCCATTGAACATGTCCAAATGCTATTTTATTTGGCCTGGATGACAACTTTGAATCTGATGATATCACAAAGATTAGCAACATTATTAGAAACTCCAATAAACCAAACATCTCCCCGATGACATCATCGAAATTTCAAGAGATGGCCCTGAGTACAAATATAACAATGGCTTGGTAGCTCCACGATTTTGCAGTGTTATTTGCAAAAATGAGTCCATCAAACACATATTCATATATACGATAAATTCAATCACCAAAACCAACATCAGCCAGAACAAACTTCGCTCATGTCCCGATTTATCCATATTGCAAAGAATCTGCTCCTGTGAACTCCAATCAGAACTTAAAAGACGTCAAGACCAAGGACGTACTGACTTATACATTGACTACCGTGAGGAATGTATCAAAAGAAAGTCCCCAAACCCACATCCTAACACCCAATCCTTCTCCATCCAATCCCCCATCATCCAAAACTAGGCACACATGCCCCAAACTTCCTCTATAACAACTACTACTGACCTTAAATGCAAGCTACTTAATGCAAGAAGCCTTGTAAATAAAATATCTGAATTCCTCCTCTTACTAAATAGGGCTATATTTTACATTATATTTGTCTGTGAAACTTGGCTGAATACATCCCTCCCTAATTCCATTACTACAGTAAGAAACTATTATGTTTACCGGTCAGATCGTGAAATCTGTAGAGGAGGTGCTGTTGCTATCTTCTACAAAAAGTCCCTACATCTAAAATATATTCAAGTTACACACAAACTTGCTCTTTCTGAGACCATCGTCTGTGACCTGTCCTTAAATACCACATTTTGATTCTTACTTTGTTACAGAACCCCAGATTATGACATCAAGCATGCGAACAAGTTAATTTCACTACTAACCTGGGCAGCCTCCTGCCCACACCCAATAATCTTTCTTGGTGACCTTAATTTACCACTTATTAATTGGACCCTAAATGAATGTACAACTGAACCTATACATCCAACCCTGTACAATATTGTAACTAATCTGGGACTTGATCAACTACTAACTAACAACACTAGACTCAACAACTGCCTTGATCTCATCTTCTGCAACAGTTTAAATTCAATTTATGGACTACAAACAAAAGAACCATTCTCCAACAGCGACCACAGCATGATTGACTTTTGTCTCAACTTACGCCCTCTCAAAAATCATCATAATGATGGGATTCCCAGTTATAACTTTGAAAAAGCCAACTATGATCTCATAGACAATGAACTCTCATATCTTGATTGGCAAAATCTATTTTCTGGCTGTAATACTGCTGACGACCATCACAACACTTTCTTACACGAAGTCAAAAGAATCATTAAACTTTACGTACCACTAATACCCCACAAAACCAGAAAAAATATACTACCAATAACAATAAGGAAATTACAATCCAGAACAAAATCTCTTTGGTGGAAAAACAAAGCAAACTACGAAGCTATCTTCAAAAACTGCTAAAAAAACTTATGCCAAAAAATAAAGACTGAATGCACCAATTATCATATCAAGCAAGAAGAAAACCTTCTACGCACAAAATCCACCTGTGCCTTCTATAATTTTGTAAACAACAAACTTAAAGACTTGAGATCCATCCCACCCTTAAAAGGACCAAACAATGAAGATTGTATTGATGAAACCTTTAAAGCCAATCTCTTTAACACGTTCTTTGGCTCAGTCTTTGTAAAGAGCAACAATACATACCCAATATTTCCCAGTCGTACTACAGACAATTACAAAGATTATGGTGATCTTATACATATTGATTTTACAGAAGACAATGTTGAAAAGGCATTATGCAATCTAAAACCATCTCTATCTATTGGGCCTGATGGACTATGTGCATATTTCTTTAAAAAGTGTTCCACTGCAATTGCAAAACCTGTAAGCATAATTTTTGAAAAATCTTTCAGCACCAGCACCTTGCCCTACCAATGGTCACAAGGCAGGGTCATCCCTATCTTCAAAAAGGGAGACCCTAGCCTAGTTGAAAATTATAGACCAAACTCTTTATGTTGCATCACTTGCAAAGTCAGGGAATCAACCATTAACCAATCTATTACTCTCCACCTAGAGACAAACAACCTACTTTCTAACAAACAATTTGGTTTCAGAAAAAAATTATCCTGTAATCTACAACTACTACATTGCAAAAAGATATGGACTACACATCTCAATTAGGGCGAAGCAATTGACGCAGTTTACATAGACTTCTGTAAAGCTTTGATTCAGTGGTGCACGACAAATTACTTCTAAAACTAAAATCCTATGGCATTTCTGGACTCCTACATAAATGGATAGCTGCCTTCCTGTCAAACAGACAACAAGTGCCTGGAGGCCATACGGATCTGGATGGGGAGGAACAGACTCAGGCTCAACCCATCCAAGACTGAGTGGCTGTGGTTTCCGACATCCCGATATAGTCAGTTGGCGCCATCTCTGACTATTGGGGGTGAGTCATTGGCCCCCACAGATGGGGTTCGCAACTTGGGCATCCTCCTGGACTCACGGCTGTCTTTAGAAGAGCATATGGCGGCTATGGCCAGGAGGATTTTTTATCAGGTTCGCCTGATTCGCCAGTTGCGTCCCTTTCTGGATCAGGACTCGTTATGCATGGTCACTCACGCCCTTGTCACCTCACGCCTGGACTATTGCAATGCTCTCTACATGGGGCTCCCCTTGAGGAGCACCCGGAGGCTCCAACTGGTCCAGAATGCGGCCGCGCGGATGGTGACAGGAGCGATGTGGCGCTCCCATGTGAACCCCCTCCTGCGTGAGCTGCACTGGCTCCCAGGGGTCTTCCGGGTGCGCTTCAAGGTTTTCGTTACCACCTTTAGAGTGCTCCATGGCTCAGGACCAGGGTACTTATGAGACCGCCTCCTGCCACCAGTAGCCTCTCACCGACCAGTTCGCTCCCATAGAGAGGGGCTCCTCAGGGTGCCGTCGGCCAAACAATGTCGACTGGTGGCCCCCAGGGGGAGAGCCTTCTCTGTGGGGGCACCTGCCATCTGGAATGAGCTCCCCCCGGAGATACGGAGGATCCAAGACTTACGCATCTTCCGACACGCCCTAAAAACGTTTTTATTCCAACAGGCTGGTCTGGCCTAATTCTCCCTTTTAAATTGGGTTTTAAATGTTTTTTAGATAAATTGGATGTCTTAAATTTGTTTTTTGAGCCTAAATTATTTAATCTGTTTTTAATAGTTTTTTAACTTTTGTATGTCTTTGTATTTTATCTTGGCTGTTCACCACCCTGAATCCTTCGGGAGTAGGGCGGTATACAAATATGATAAAATAAATAAATAAATAATAAATAAATAAATAAATAATAAATAAATAAATAAATAATAAATAAATAAATAAAGTGGTCAAAATAGGAAGTGCTCTATCAAATCCTGTACATGTTAATATTGGTTTTCCCCAAAGCAGTGTTTTAGGTCCTTCCTGTCAATGACTACTTCAGCTTCAACCTGGAAATATATTACCTTGGAAACCTTGGAAAATATATTAGGGATACAAATAGCAAAGAAAGTTAAATACTTAGGAATATGGATTACAAACAAAATATCAACTTTGAAGGAAGACAATTATATTAAATTAGCTAAACAAATAGAAAAGGATTTGGAAAAATGGGCAAAACTCCAATTGTCTCTTTTAGGCAAAATTGCTACCATTAAAATGAATATTCTGCCAAGAGTGTTATACTTATTTAGGGTAATACCAGTAAACCCAGGAAGAACATATTTTAAAGATTTAGACAGAATGATATTAAAATTTATTTGGCAGGGGAAAAAAGCAAGAATCAAATTAAAACATCTACAAGACAAAAGAGAGAGAGGGGGAATGGGACTCCCTGATTGGCAGAGTTATTACAAAGCCTCAGCGTTAATATGGATAAAAGATTGGATCGAACTCAAAAACATAAGAACATTAATATTGGAAGGTTTTGACTTAACAAGAGGTTGGCATGCATATCTTTGGGGAGAGAAAATTACAAAACAAGAACAATTTCGCAAACATATTGTAAGAGATAATTTGCTTAAAATATGGAATGAAATCAGAAAATATCACTATGATAGGATTCCTAGGTGGACTTCCATAATGGAAGCACATATTTATCCAAATACAATAGATACAAATAAATTAAAAACATATAAGGACATCTTAAATGAAGAAGGAAAACTAAAAACAAGAGAAGAATTGAGAATGCAAAATGTGGAAATAGAGTGGTGGTCATATTTGCAATTAAAATCCAGATATAAGTCTGATATGGAAAAAACTGGAATTCAAATGGAACCAAATCAGTTGGATAAAATTTTATTAGGCCCCAATGAGAAATTAATAACCAAAATTTATAATTCTCTATTGGAATATAAACTAGCAGAGGAAGTAGTTAAAGAGAATATGATCACATGGGCGACGAATTTTGGGTATGCAATAGAATTAAATAAGTGGGAAAATTTGTGGAAAAATATTAATAAATTAACATTATCTGTACCATACAAAGAAAATGCTTATAAATTATTCTATAGATGGCATCTACCACCGGCGCGAATTTCTAAAATGTTTCCTGGCACATCTCCACTCTGTTGGAAATGTAAAGCGCATAAAGGGACATATTATCATATATGGTGGTCATGTTCCAAAGCTAAAAAATTCTGGAACAATATAAAAATGCAACTAGAACAAATAATAACTCAAAAGGTGCCATTAAAGCCAGAAACTTATTTATTAGGAATACCTACAAGCAAATATGAAAAAGAAATAATATATTTAATAACACACATTTTGACTGCAGCAAGAATTATATACGCACAAAATTGGAAACAAGAAGAGGTCCCGACTCAAGAGAAATTAATATCCAAAATTATGGAATGCGCTGAGATGGATAAACTTACCAAGGAGATCCAAGGAAAAGAAGAATCTGAATATTATCTAGTCTGGCAAAAATGGTATAAATGGTTAGAGGGAAGTGGAAAAAGAAGAGAAGAAGAAAGAAAGAAAAATTGAATAAAAGAAAAGATATCAATAGAGTAAAATAAAGTTTTAAATCAAATGAAATTTAAGAAAGAGACACGAGATATCAATAAAATAATATCATTATATAAGGTGAGAGAAATATTGTATATTGAAGAATATAGGATATTGATATTGTAACAATTCAGATATTATAGGTAGATGTTATAAAGATGATGTTTGTTGTAAATTGTTTTACTTGCATTTATAAATGTATTATGTGGTTTCTTAAATTAATAAAAATTAAAAAAAAAAAAATATGACTTCAGTAACAGAGTGGTCAATGCCTGGAATGCACTACCTGACTCTGTAGTTCCTTCCCCAAACCCCCAAAACTTTAAACTTAAACGGTCTACTGTTGACCCCATTCCTAAGAGCTCTGTAAAGAGCATGCATAAGTGCACCAGTGGTCCTACCATCCCTGTCCTAATATTCCTTTTTACAAGAAACAATGGTTGGAAACTAACGAAAGAGAGAAGCAACCTAGAACTAAAGAGAAATTTCCTAATAGTCAGCAATCAACCAATGGAATAGCTTGCCTTCAGAGGTTGTGAGTGCTCCATCATTGGAGGCTTTCAAATAGAGACCTGGGCAACCATTTGTCTGAAATGGCATAGGGTCTCCTCCTCGATTATTGGGTTGGACTAGAAAAACCTCTGAGGTCCTTTCAAAATTGTTGCAATATTTTCAGGATCAGACTCAATAAGATTAGTAAGAGTTAAAGGTTTAAATATATTTCCTTTTATTTACAATAGGCATTCTATATTCACTGAATATTCACAGATAGAAGCAAGGAAAAGGGTGCATGTAGCTCCTTATATATACAATGGGTGGAGCTATATGTGGGAGTGGTGAATTATGAATACATTAACAAGTGAAGAATAAGTTAACCCCTGATACCCCGTTCATATACTATTTACACATTAGAGAATAAGGCATTTACATCTGACAAATCCCCCTCTAAATGCCGATTCGTTATGCAACACCAATTACATTCAGATTCAGGACAATACAAAACATACAACTTAGAAGTTAAATATTTATGTTGCTTAGAAGGTAAAGGCTTTGTCAATATGTCAGCTAATTGTTCTGAAGTATCACAATGCACTGCTTTGATAAATCCATCCTGAGATAGTTGTCTCACATGTTTAAATTTTATATCTATGTGTCTGGACCTTTGTCCAATAGCATCAGATCTAGATATTTCAATGGCTGCTTTATTGTCTTCATGCATAACAAAAGGCAAAGCAGGTTTTTTCCAAACATCTGAAATTAAATCATTAAACCATACAAGGTTATTTGCAGCTTTGGATAAACAAACATATTCCGCTTCTGTCGTTGAAGTGGCCACTAGTTCCTGTTTACCAGTGTACCAGTAAACTGGACAGTCATTTAATAGGAATATATAACCAGATGTACTTTTTCTACATGAGGTGTCTCCAGCCCAGTCCGCATCTGCGTAACATGTAAGCTTTGGTTCTTTATTGTCATTAGGTTCTAACATTAAACAAAAGTCTAGTGTACTTTTCAGATATCTTAGAATTCTTTTAACAGCTTCCCAGTGATACATTGTTGGTTTGCTGACATGTCTGGATAATAAATTGAGTGGTAAGGCGATATCTGGTCTTGTCCAATTAGATATATAAAGAAGTGAACCTATGATTGATCTATAAAATGTGTTATCCTTGAATTCGGGGGAAGATTCATCAGTATTTCTTAGAAAATCAGTTTGCATAGGAGTATCACAAGGTTTGGCATTGTTTAAATTGCATTTATTTAAAAGTTCTATGATCTTATCTCTCTGAGTAAGTTTGAATCCCCTTCTAGTCTTATTAATTTGAACACCAAGATATTTGTTTACTTTGCCTAGGGATTTTAACGAGAAATGTTCATTTAGCTTAGTTACAAAAGTTTCTCTTCTCTCTTTATGTTTTCCTATGTATAAAATGTCATCCACATAAATCAATACAAATTCAATGTAATCATCACCCTTTTTGACAAAGAAACAGTTATCAGCAGTGGTAGCGTTGAAGTCCATGGTTTTAAGTACTTTTACTAAACAATCATACCATCGTTTACCAGATTGTTTTAACCCGTATAAACTCTTGTTTAACAACCAAATCTCATTTTTGTTTGTGTATTGACTGTGAGGTGCTCTTACGTATATTTCCTTATCTAGTTTTGCGTGTAGATACGCAGTCTGTATGTCATATTGAAATACATCAAGATTGAGTGCTGATGCTACCACTAGAGCTGTTTTGACACTTTCTGTTCTTACAGTGGGGGAATACATGTCAGTATAGTCCTCCGGATATTTCTGTGCATAACCTTGTGCAACTAGTCTAGCTTTGTATAGAGTATTGCCTCCCTCTAAGTTCTTAATTTTATATATCCACCTGGTACCAATAATTGTTTTATCTTTAGGTGCAATTGCAGGTGTAAATACATTTAATCCTTGTAAACTTTCCATCTCCTTTTTCATTGCTAATTCCCATTTTTCTTTTTCTTCACGAGGGAGTTTTAACACTTCCTCATATGTATTAGGTGTTGTTGGCTCACCATCCATGTGCATTATATAATCCTTGTATTTATTTGGCATTTGATTTCTGGTGTTTCTAATAGTTTTTTCAGGTTTACTATCGTTATCATGCAAATATCTTGCTTCCTTTTTTGTTAGTGTGTCTGTCTTTATTTTGTGTTGGCTATTTGTCCAAGTTTTGGTTTTGTTTTTATATTTGTTGATATTTTGCTTTTCTATGGTCCCTTTCTCATGGGATTTTGTATCTTTGTATTTATTTGGAAATATTTCATTAAGATGTAATTTAGACCAGTTGGCCTGTTCATGGAACACAGCTGTTCTGGAGACTATAAATTTGTTATTATTATCAATGAATCTGTACCCTTTAGTGCCAGTCTCATATCCCATAAATCTGAGCCTTCTGGATACGTTTTCTCCCTTTCTTCTTAATTGCTTAGGTATGTGTACGTCTGCAGTGACTCCGAATATGTGCATGTGTGCTAATTTTGGTTTCCTATTATACATCACTTCATATGGTGTCTTATTTACAATGCTGGACCAGGTTCTATTTTGTGTGTAATTTGAATAATGTAAGGCTTCTGACCAGAATTGTTTGCTTAAG
This sequence comes from Pantherophis guttatus, assembly GCF_059756535.1. Taxonomy (NCBI): domain Eukaryota; kingdom Metazoa; phylum Chordata; class Lepidosauria; order Squamata; family Colubridae; genus Pantherophis; species Pantherophis guttatus. Next base: position 257,541,455 of record NC_142064.1, on the reverse strand, counting down.
CCAGCATCTTCCAATGTGCATCTAATCATGGTTTGTAATGTTGAATTCTTCCTCTCTGCAATCCCGTTCTGGAATGCAGAAAATGGACTAGATGTGTAATGTAACATTCCTTTGTCTTTTAACCATTGGGAGAATTCTTTAGACATGAATTCACATCCCCTATCTGTCATGATTTGTTTTATTTTGATATTGTGTTGTGTTTCTATGCGTTTGTAAAATTCTTTAAATTTTTGAAAGGTTTCATCTTTGTGTTTTAATGTATAAACAAATCCATAGCGGCTATAATCGTCTACTATTGTCAAGAAGTAACGTTTTCTATAAGTGATTGATGGAGTTAATGGACCAACTAAGTCCATGTGTACTAAATCAAAAATTTTGTTAGTTGATCTAGTAGATTTTCTTGGCCTGGGACTAGTTTTTAGTTTTGTAGATTTGCATACTGAGCATTCCAAATAGTTTTCACAATTTTTTATTTTAACACCTTCTGCGTGTTCAGTCATTTTTTGTACTACAGGAAAACTGGCATGTCCTAACTTCCTATGTAAGATGTGAGCACACTCATCATGAATTGGCTTACCTATTTTCGGTTTTTTTTCATTGTGTGCATCTATGTGATCATGAGATATTTTACATTCATCATTATCACTGTTGCTAATATTTTCATCATCTACTTCAATACAATCTCCCATATTTGAATCAATGTTATGCAGCCATTTTTCCTTTGTTATCAGATAAGGTAGGCCTCCTTTAATCATCACAGTGCCTATATTTATTTTATTCTTCTCTAAAGTCGCTTTTCCTTTTGAAAAAACAATGTTAATGTCAGAATCTCTACTTAGTTTTATGGCACTTAGTATGTTATGAGGTATTTCAGGTATTAGCAATACCCCCTCTATTTTTCCTAGACCAGGCAGGGTTACATTCCCTTTACCTAATACTTGAACCTTTTCTTGGTTAGCTACCTTTATTACAAATTTATCTTCTGTAAATGAAGACAATATATTTTTGTTATTAGTGGTGTGATTAGTTGCTCCAGAATCAATAAGCCAATTATTGTTCTCATTTTGCTGTATGTTAGTGTTGTCTTGTTTATTTAACCCATTCAGTGAGCCAGGTTTTCTATCCTTTGAATTATCTCTGCCCCCTCTATTCTCTTTGTAATTTGGTGGGCTTCTATATCTATGTCTATCTATGGAAGACTGTCTATAATTGTATTTGTTCCTATATTCTGACCTATGTCTTTCCTTTGAAATCTTGTGGCAATCTCTTCTATTGTGTTCCCTGGATCCACAATTGTGACATTTAAATGTTTCATTATATTTTTCTTGGAAAGCTACTTTCCTATATGATTTGTGTTCTGTGTGATTGTTAGAACGATTTCTTCTTGAATTGTCTTCTGCTATCAATTTATTGGATAGACTTTCTATGGATAAGTATCCTAGATTGATTGTGTCTAAATGTGACATAAAATTGTCCCATGATGGATCAAGTGAGTTGATAATAACACTTTTCATTGTTTGGTCTGAAATCACCTCCCCCCTCAAATGCAGCTCAGCTCTTATTTTGTTTAAAGATATTAAATGCTCACTTATGGAAACCCCTGGTTTTATCCTAGATGAAAAGAAGTCTTTAGACATCCTTGTGGTGGTAGCTACACTATCACTGTGAAACAAATTAAACATGTATTGAATAACTTCTGAAACAGTCAGATTTGGCTTAATGCTGTGATACATTGCAGGAGACACACTAGATATTATTAAGAAAAATGCTCTATGGTGTAAACAATCTATTTTTAGAGTCCAAGGTCTTTTTGGGGGACTAGTGATAAAAAATAGTAAGCTTTCCTTCATAAAGACAACCTGGAGCTGTTGATACCATTCTTGCAAGTTAATGCCATCAACCCTTAGCTTCGGGAAGTCACTGGGTAAATTTCCGACATTATTGGGTCCATTACTTACAACCTGAGGTAGTCCGTGGTCTCGTAAATGCAGAAAATTGCAAAACGGCGTGGGGATGCTCGCAACGAGTCTGTGCGGTCTTCTCGTCAGTTCATGTCTTCCCGGGCCGTCTGCGTAGTCTTGCGCATGCGCGTTGTCCATTTCTTCTTTGGAGTCGTCGTGGAAGGTTCTCCCCATTGCGGCTCGCTCGTTCTGCTCCTCCTCGGACGAATCGGTCTCTGGTTCGATTTTGGGAGTCCTGACGACGGCGGCTGTTCTTCCTCTTCTTTTGAGGGCGTTGGTGCTTGCTTTGGTCTGTGGCGTAGGGCGGTATCGGCAAGGCTCTCTGGGTTCGGGCGTCAGCGCTCTCGTAGTCTGGATGGGAGCGGGCAGGTCTTGAGGCATTGGCTTGCTCGCTCGCTTCTTCGTTAGCTTTTTTGTAATTTTTAGTTTTGGCCCAAATGCGGCAAAAAGCGTTTTCATTGCCGATTTTATTTGGTAGTTTGTTGAATCACCTTCACTTTCTGATTCTGATTCTTCTGAGATGTTTGAATCTTCTTTTTCATTTTCGTTGTCTGGTAATGTTTTTCGCGCCAGAAATTTTGAATTGAGCTTTTTGATTGGCTCTGCTTCGCTCATCTTGGAGGCCTGTTGAAACCAAGATGGCTGCCATTCAAAATTTCGCGCGGGATCACCGTTTTTCTTCTTCGCAATGATTTTCTCTGCAGTCATATCACTCACTATTTTTGGGTCTTTAGACTTTTCATTAGTGATGTTTTTCTCTCTCGCTGCTCCGCTGTTCTTCAGCATATCTTGGAGGTTTGCGATGAGGCTTTCATCATTCTTCTGGCTCTTTAATAATTTTAATATCTCTGACCTGAGTTCGTTATTCTCTATCTCGATTTCCTCCTGGTCATCATTTTCATCTATTATTTCTTCGTCTTCAGTGGTGTATTCTTCGGATTCTCTCGAAATTGCGTTTGTGGATTCGTTGATTATTTCTTGTTCTGTTTCCATTTCTTTGCTGTAGGCCCTGGTGTTGGGCCTATCTTTCTTAGACATTTTTAAGTTTTTATTGAGTCAATTAACCATCCTCTGCTACCAGCTTGTTGCAATATTTTCAGGATCAGACTCAATAAGATTAGTAAGAGTTAAAGGTTTAAATATATTTCCTTTTATTTACAATAGGCATTCTATATTCACTGAATATTCACAGATAGAAGCAAGGAAAAGGGTGCATGTAGCTCCTTATATATACAATGGGTGGAGCTATATGTGGGAGTGGTGAATTATGAATACATTAACAAGTGAAGAATAAGTTAACCCCTGATACCCCGTTCATATACTATTTACACATTAGAGAATAAGGCATTTACATCTGACAAAAATCTTATTATTCTATGTTTTATGTTTTGCTGCTTCACCATCACAGCCCCATCTGAGGCAAGACCATTTGCAGTTATGGAAAACTTGTAATGGGAGAAGGTGGAGAATACAATTTTGGAGCCTTGGTGGTGCAGTGGACTAAAGTACTGTTAAGTAGCACTTAGCTGCCAGCTGCCTGCAATTACTGTGAGTTCAAATCTCACCAGGCTCAAGGTTGACTCAGCCTTCCATCCTTTCGAGGTAGGTAAAATGAGGACCCGGTTTGTGGGGGCAATAAGCTGACTTTGTATAAAAAAGAACACCGCTTAGGGGGGGCCAAAAGCCCTACTAAGCAGGTATATACAAAAGTATGAAGGCTATTGCTTAACGCATTGTAAGCCGCCCTGAGTCTCCGGAGAAGGGCGGCATATAAATCGAATCAATAAACAGATAAATAAATTTTGCCATTAGTCCTGATCAAGATGAAGTTAGCAGAGTTTAACTTTGGCTAGGAATGTAACAAAAGTTGCATATTTATGTTATCTCTATCAAAGAATAGCTATTGAAGCATATCCATTAGTTCAGGAGATCTGTGCCCCCAGAAGAGGCTTTGATTAATATCTTGTTGCTATGTTAGAAACTTTTAGCCAGCAAAGTTCAATCTTAATGCAGAACAAACAATCCAGCTGAACTCCTTAGCTTGGAGATAACTTTGTGATCACAATAAAGGGTTGAGGGTTGTTGGAATATTCTGATATTTGTTTAGTTTTGAAAATTAGGTTGTCACCATAGAGCTATTTCTGACCCAAAAGAATCCCAAACTAGCACAGGTTGTTTAACTTTGGAAGATTTTTCTCTATTAATTCTCTCTAACTTACCGTCAGAGTTCCAAGTAATATGCCCATAGCAAACAGGACTCTGAGGCAAGCAGGTTCCTCAAATATCAGTTTTATTGGACATATCATAGAGGCATAGGCTGGTGAAAACTGACTCTAAATGTTGCCACAGTTTTCACCTAATTAAAACTAAAAGTTTTCCTTCCCTTTCCAAACAATCAGTCACAAGCTCCAATCAAGGTGTCATCTGGTTGCCTGGTAAGTTCACTCATCCTCCTTCTGGCCATTGTTGGGAATGTCCTTGGTTCCCAGGAGAAAGTATTTTGTTTTGGCTACAAAACTTCAGCTATTTCTATTTCCCCCCTCCATATCCCTCAGCTCCAGTGTGGCAACACCGAAACATTAAAATGGCCTCAGTCAGGTCAGCTTCAGGATTGACACCCACTCTCAAATACCACAAACTGGGCAACTGCTCTTTGGAATATCTCACCCCTTTCTACATCTAAGTTAACATTGAGGAATTGGAAGGGGAGAATCCGTGGAACGTCAAGGGAGAAGACTTACCTGCCATGGATGTAAAATCTGGGGTGGTTGATGGTCTCCAACTTGCATTCTCCTCTTACTCCGTTGGGAGGACAAGACAGCACTGAGGACCCAGGCCACAATTTGAATTATTTGGGAAATACTGGAGGAATCCTGAGACAGGATTCTTGCAATCACATCATGGGGTGGGAATTCCCAATTCTCTTTTTCTCTGCATTTTTTCCAAACTTTCTTAGATAACACAGGACTTGTATAAGAACATTGGAACGCTTCCTTTCCATACGATATGACCATAGATGCATAAGATTTAATGTCATCATACTGAGTCTTTCTCTTTGTCTGGATGAGATAGGAAAACAAAGCATATTTATTTTTGAGATCAACCCAGTAGTAAAAACAATCTACACTTGAAGCTGTCAAAGTTGTTGCAATCCACACCCTTCCCACAATGGATTTATTAGTCGTATCAATCCTTTGTATTATTACTGCTAATATTCCCAAGGCCTGAAAATCCAGTTGGCATACTATAATTTTTATTTGACTCTTGATAAGAGAGTAGAACATTTTCCTTTTTTCTTTCATGAGAGTTTCTCCAGCACTTGTCTGCACATTTGCTTCTGGGAGAGTTCCTGAGAGGACAATGCAAATCCCATTTTTTAGAGTGAGAACTTCCAAGCGTCTTTTGAATTTTTCTCCTTTTTCATTGTCCCGAGAAAGGAGGCCGATCCACGTCCATTGGAACTGCAGGAGCAGCTGGATGATTGCTGAGTCAGGAGGTTCTTGGTTTGGGGTCATCCGATATGAAAAAGGAAAATGATGATTTTTCTCAGCCATCTGGTTGGTGACACTATAGTTGATCTAAGATGAAAGAGAAAGTATTGGTAGTTTGTACCAGTTTTAATGATAAAAGTCAGATGGTAAATCTAAGGGCCTTTCCACACTGCTGAGAGACACTTCAAATGATAACTGCATGAATTTTGCTAGTTCCCTTGATGTTCTGTCCTGTTGTCTTGTATGCTCCCTTTGAAACCATGGAGCTCTGAATTATCCGTGGGTGATGTTCATTGGTGGTCCTCATAGAGCACACCCTTCTGTCCACATTAGAACTCTGTTGGTCACCCATCCACTCAGTCAATTAGACAATCAGAATAGAGCTGGAAAGTCTTCTAGTCCAACCACATATGTGCGTGTGTGTTTCTGTGAACATGTGCTTTGTGCACATGTGCACCATTCAAAATACACCAATTTTAACATCTACAGCTTACCTTCTAGGGCAGCCCCAGTAGGTAAAACAGCTGAGGCTCTGAAATCCACCATGCCAGGCAAATCAGCTGAGCTGAGAAATGTAGGACAGGATAGGGTGGGAGCAGGTGGGCAGGGACAACTGATTGCCGGAACTACCAGTTCTCTAGAACCAGGCTGAACCAGCACCAGCCCACCACTGTTTGTATATAGAGACATACACACATACTTTGTGAATTAAACATTCTTTCAGATGTTCTAATATATACTCTCTGACTTTCAATTTATTTGGAGAAATATATACAACTGCTGCCTTCTAGGCAAATCTGAACATTTTACAACACAGAATTAATTTCATTTGGCTTTATACCTGTGGAAATTTATAGATGCTCAAGACATTGGAAATATGATCAAAGAGTTCAGAATCCATCTCTTCAAGTATTGCCAACAGGTTCTTTTGTTTTCCACATCTGTAGTTTGGGATATTCTCCTGTCCTGTAGACAGCACATCCAGCATGGCCTCATATGTCATTCTTGCACTGAAAAAATTCTCATAGATGTTGTAGCCCAGAGTGATGTTAGGTAAGAGCCTTGAATTCTGGTTGACCTCGTGAACAGCCAATAAGAAGGGCAGAATGTGGTCGAAGGTGTTCTCACTGCAACATAAGAAATTTCATCATCTTTTTTTTATTCTACATCAACGATTCATGTGATCAACTTAAAAGCAGTTGAAGTAAAATTATTCAATTCTACAGATAATTCTGTTGTTTTGCAAAGTGATGTCGACTACGTTTCTGAATGGTCATCTATTTGGCAACTTCAAATTTCAATTCATAAATGTTCTGTCTTACATATTGGTAAATGTAATCAGAATGCCAAATATAAGATAGGTGGCATTGATCTACCAGATGACCCTCACCTTGTTAAGGACCTAGGTGTACTTTTCTCTGAGGATTTATGCTCCAAAGCTCACTGTAACAGCATTGCTAAAAAAGCATTAAGAGTTGTAAACTTAATTTTGCAAAGCTTTTTTTCTGTAAAACATCTTATTGCTCATTACAGCTTATAAAACTTATGCCAGACCAATCTTAGATTATTGTTCATGTCGAGCGTCAGGCAACACTCGACACCCTGACGTTCCAATGGAAAAGAAAGGCACTACGGGAGGGGGGATATGGGCACAGGTGACAATCGGGGGGAGTGAAACACGGCGGCTAGGTGTCATACCCACCGGTGGAGGAATATAGTGGGGCTCGTGTGGGGTGCTGGCACGGCGTGTGTCGGATAGCAATCCAGCCAGGAGCGACAAATTCCTGATGACATCATCTTCCTGCAACCCTACCGGCTGCAGATTTGAATGCCCTTCAGCTGAGGAAAATTACGAACATGCGCCGACTAGCAATCAACTGAGGGTGGACCTATAAAGCATAGCTGAGGGGCAGACTCCCTCAGCTCTGACTTTATTCATGTTATTGTACTGATAATGACTGGAAGCCACTGTGTAGCAGGACGTTAAACTGAGTTTACTGGCCATGGCTTGGCGTCTTTCCTGAATTCCTGCACCGGCAGCCTTGTGGAGCCAAGAGGAAGTCAGAGCTCTTCCCTTCGCATAGTCCCACTTGGTGAGTGACATTTAGCGAAGGATGGTGGAGGGAACGACGGTTGGGGTGCCATCCATAGAACCAAATGGAGTGGAGGGGGATGAGAAGAGCATAGAGGCACCTGTGGTCCGGCCAAAACAATGGGACGCTCATCCGGAGGAAGCGATGGAAGACCAGAGTACACAAGGAGCAGGGGGTTCTTATGCTGCATCTGGGCATTGGTGGCATAGCTCCGCACTGCTGGGGAAACTAGATTTGAGAGCCCCTACACCCCCTCCCTTAGGGGCTCAGTTCCAAGGCTGGAGAGAATGGCAGTGGGCTGAAGATGAGGAGGGGGAGTGGAGGTACTCCACCAGGCCTGGAGTGACCACAATGGACATTTTAAGAGAATGATTCAGAGAGGGGAGTTTCTGAGATGCACTGTCATGGCAACCATGGGCAACAGGACTGGAACCTTCAACCACCTGGCAAGGTGGGACTGCAGCAGGGGGAGAGTCTGAGAGCAGGCTCCATTTGGCAAGTCCCAAATTCAGACCAGAGCAAAGGCAGGGCCGGTCTCAGGTGGACAATGATTATCATGTCCCGGAGGCTTCTGCTTCATTGTTGGGGGATGTGATTTGGGGTTCCAGCCAGTCACAGCCTAGACCATTGAGGGACAGAGAGAAAGGTCAAGGGAACAGGTGGCAGGTGGGCCAGACCAGAGGGGACCATGATGGACCCATTGGGGATCCTGTACTTGTGTGGGCCCCAAGCACAATGTGGCCCACACAGGCACAATGGGGACCCCCACAATGGGCCCCACACCAGTGCAAGTCACCTTCGATGGAGCATCGGAAAAGGTGACCCTGTTCCTTAGCCAAGTGATCAGCCATATAGAACTCTATGGTCATTTATATGCTTCCCAATGGGCAATGGTTGTGGCCATTACAGCGATACTCATGGGGGAGGCAGCTGATTGGGTGGCTGACCTCCACAGCGACCATGCTCGTGAATTAACACAACTTAGTTTATTTCTGGAAGCGCTGTGCAGCTGCTTCGAAGATGAAGCTCGTACCCAGGTGGCTGAGGGGAGTTAGTTGCTCTGAAGCAATAGGGCTGGATGGCTAAAGAGTATGTAAAGGAGTTCAGGAAGCTGGCAGGGAGGCTGAGAACCTAGCCTGAATGGCTCCTAATACACCAATTTCACATGGGTCTGGATAGGGAGCTCAGACAGGCCTTGTATTTATAGAGGCCTCGCACACCATTTACCTGATTGGTACCAGGCAGTGATGGAACTGGACATTGGCTTGCAGGAATTTAAACCAAGGGTGGGGCCATCTGGACTCATCCATGGTTGGTAGAGCCTTGGTAATACAGTGGTTTAAAGCACCTGTTATTAACACAGCTGCCTGCAATTACTGCAGGTTCGAATCTTACCAGGCTCAAGGTTGACTCAGCCTTCCATCCTTTCTAAGGTAGGTCAAATGAGGACCCAGATTGTGGGGGCAATAAGCTGACTTTGTATAAATATACAAAAGTATGAAGGCTATTGCTTAACGCATTGTAAGCCGCCCTGAGTCTCCAGAGAAGGATGGCATATAAATCAAATTAAAAAAAAGAAAATGCTTGACGAGGGGGAGTGCGCCTGGTAGGGGAACTGGATGTGGTGAAACCCTTTCTACCGATGGGTTCTAGGACAACTGAACAAGCAAAATGGCCCTTTCATTGTTATCGGTGCAACCAGGAGGGACACAGGGCAGCAGAGTGTCCTTTGCCACCTCCACACATATCAACACCCCTGGTTCCAGCTCTGGGGACCAAAGGCAAAGATCGATCACAACAAACTCCAGAAAGATCCAGGATTGCAGCCCAAACTTCAATGACTGATACGACCCTGCCTGCTGGTGTTAGAAGTCCTCCTGGGACAGTGTGTGTTCCTGCGAATTCCGGGATGAGTGAAACACAGGAGGATGTACAGGAACCCACGGTAAGCGAACCAATACACCAGTTCATTATCCCGGGGAAGGAGGGAGACCTTGGGGCGCTCATAGGTTCCGGATGTACCCGATGCCTAATCCGTCGCTCAATTGTAGAAGCTTTGGGAGTACACATAGTCAATTTGCAGAAACCTATCACTTTCGAACAGATGGATGGGTCAACCCTTGGGGGCCATCCGGCCACCCATGTAACCGAACCCATTCATTTGAAAATTGGGGAACACTGGGAACACATTCGGTTTGTGGTGATAGACCACATGATTGAACTAGTTATCCTGGCACTTGCTTGGCTGGATAAGTGAAAACTCATGATATGGTGGGAGGCTGGTTTCCATAAACTACGGTTAGAAAAAGGACCAGAGCCACTTATAAACATGCACAATAGAGGTGAGAGAAAAAACATTTCACTACCCCTATCGGAGAGGGGTTTCCCAAGTATGTATGGTGATCTAGTGCAAGTCTTTAGTGAAGGTGAATGTGAATCCCTACCGCCCTATCGTGAGACAGACTGTGAAATCGAATTAATACCCGGAGCCCGCTTACCAAAACCCCAGATGTATTCGCTGGCTCCCAGAGAACTGGCGGAGTTGCGGAAGTACATTGATAAAAACCTGGCCCGGGGTTTTATTAAGCCTAGTAGATCACATCTGGCTACTCCAGTGTTATTCTGGGAGAAAAAGGATGGGGGCTTACGCCTCTGTGTTGGTTACAGAGTTCTCAACGTTGTATGTGTAGAACCGTTATATCCCCTCCCGCTTATGACGGACTTGTTAACCACCTTAGTGACTGGTACGATCTTCACTAAAGTTGACCTTCATGAAGCGTATTATAGAATGTGCATCCAACCAGGGGACGAATGGAAAACCATGTTCAATTGTCCCCTCGGAAGCTATCAGTTCCAGGTCATGCCATTTGGGCTTCAGGGTGCTCTGGCCATATTTATGCAGCTGATCAATGAGGTTCTCCACAATCATTTGTATTGCAGTGTTTTTGTATACCTTGATGACATTCTGATCTACACAAACACCATGGAAGAACACACACAATTGGTTAGACAAGTGTTAACAAAATTGTTGGAAGCCCGACTCTTCGTGAAACTCTCGAAATGTGAGTTTCACCGGACAGAGATAGACAATTTGGGCTTCAGGATTAATGGAGAAGGGATTGAGATGGATCCAAAAAAGATGGAAGCAGTGTTGGAGTGGCAAGCACCAAGGACCAGAAAACAACTACAGAGCTTCCTTGGGTTTAGCAACTTTTACAGACAATTTATCCCATTGTTTGCCCAGGTTGCTTTACCTTTAATCGCTCTCTTATGCACAAAAATGACGGTGGGCACCAAACCCAAACCAGGACAAGTTTTGAATTGGTCTCCTGTGTGTCAAAAGGCATTCAAACGGTTGAAGGAGTTATTTGCCAGAGAACCAATCCTCAAACACCCGGATTTATCGAAGCCTTTTGTCATACAGGCTGATGCCAGTGATGTTGTTGTTGGAGTGGTTCTGCTGCAACAAAACACACAAAATAAGTTCCAACCCTGTGCTTATACCTCACGTAAACTAACACCCACTGACAGGAACTGGGTTGTGTGGGAGAAGGAGGCATTCGCTGTGAAATGGGCATTACAAATGTGGAGACACTTATTAGAAGGTACAGAGAATGTTTTCGAGGTCTGGACAGACCATAAGAATCTGGAAGTGCTCCAAACGCCCCGTAAGTTATCCCCTAAACAGGTCAGTTGGGCGCAGTATTTCGAACGGTTCAGGTTCATTCTCAAATATGTACCTGCAGGGCAGAATTTCCTGGCTGACGCCCTATCACGCATGCCCCAATACAACAGTAAGAGGGATGGGGTAATGCAGGCCATGATACCTCCTACACAGATTGGAATGTGAGCGATAGACAAGAAACAGGTAAAGTTCAGCTGGATAAATGTCCTAAAGAAGGAGATCGAGGCTGATGCCTTCTCCGGGCAAACATGACGTCAGTTACACACCGAGATGGGTTGGCATGGAGAGTAGACAGACTCTATATCCCAACGCTCCTGAGGATGAAGGTAACGGAGCAATGCCATGACGTCAAAACAGCAGGGCATTTTGGGTTTTTGAAAATGCTACATCTGGTTAGATGGCAATTTTGGTGGCCCAGGATGCGTAGGGACATAGAGGAATATGTCCGGGGCTGCCCAGTCTGTGCTACATCCAAACCACAACCGGGAAAACCCCTTGGTTTCTTGCAAACAGTTGCTGAACCCAGTAGACCATGGAACAAGATATCCATGGACTTTATAGTCGAGCTACCCAACAGCAAAGGACATACAGTAATATGGACTGTACTCGACCTGTTTTTGAAACAGGCCCACTTCATCCCATGTAAAGGGTTACCATCGGTTAGCTAGCAACGGCTAGCTAAACTCTTCATTCAACATATATACCATCTACATGGAGTACTGAAATGAGTCATCTTGGACAGGGGGGTACAGTTTACTGCCAAGTTCTGGAAAGTGTTTCTACACTACATAGGCTCAGAGCAGGGACTTAGCTCCACTTTCCATCCCAGCACTAACGGAGCAGCCAAACGTGCCAATGCGATGGTAGAATGTTACCTCAGGTCCTATGTATCCTATCCGCAAAGTGATTGCTATGACTTATTACCATTTGCCGAGGCAGCGTATAATACCTCACTCCATCGCAGTACAGGGTACACCCCGTTTAGGATAGTAACTGGAAAAGACTTCCCTGCCATCCCTGAGTTGGATATAAAAACACCAGAACCAAAATCAACATCGGAATGGACAGAAAACATCCAAAGGGTTTGGCCCCACATGAAAAAAGCCCTAGAGAAAGCATCTACTGAATACAAACACCAGGCCAATAAAAAAAAAGGCTGATTGCCCACCATTGCAACCAGGAGACCGGGTATACCTGTCTACTAAATATCTATGACTACAAATACCCAGTAAAAAACTTGTTTTCAAGTATATTGGACCTTTTGCAATACAGAAAGTAATAAACCCAGTAACTGTAGAATTAAACCTACCCCTAGGTTAGGTAAAATACACCCAGTGTTTCATTGAAGTTTACTGAAACCAATAGCAAACCCCCGGGATACCAATACCTATCCCAGCCCTGTAGCAGGGCAACACTATGAACTCGAAAAGATCCTTTATTCAAAATATCATAGGAGGGCCCTAAAATATCTCGTCAAGTGGAAAGGGTACCCAGATACTGAAGCATCATGGGTACGAGACAGGGATGTCAACGCTTCATGTTTATTATGACGTTTTCACAGGGCATACCCAGCAAAACCAGGTGGTCCAACGACCTAACACTAACATCTCCTTTTCTCTTTGCAGATAGAAGCCTGGTAGGGGGAGCTGCTTGTCAAGCGTCAAGCAACACTTGACACCCTGATGTTCCAATGGAAAAGAAAGGCGCTATGGGAGGGGGGTATGGGCACGGGTAACAATGGGGGGTGAAACATGGCAGCTAGGTGTCATAGCCACCAGTGGAGGAATATAAGGGAGCTCGCATGGGGTGCCGGTGAGGCATGTGTCGGATAGCAATCCAGCCAGGAGCGACAAAGCCCTGATGACATCATCTCCCTGCAACCCTACCAGTGACAGATTCGAACGCCCTTCAGTTGAGGAAAATTACGAACACACACCGACTAGCAATCAACTGAGGGCGGATATATAAAGCATAGCTGAGAGACAGACGCCCTCAGCTCTGACTTTATTCATGTTATTGTACCGGCAATGACTAGAAGCCACTATGTAGCAGGACATTAAACTGAGTTTACTGGCCGAGGCTTGGCGTCTTTCCTGAATTCCTGCATCGGCAGCCTAGCGGAGCCAGGAGTTCAACTGTTTGGAATCCCCACCATATATCTGACATCAGTACAATTGAGAGGGTTCAGAAGTATTTCACGAGAAAAGTCTTGCACTCTCCATACACAACAGAATTCCCTACGCTACTAGGCTTGAAATTTTCAGTTTGGATAATTTAGAATTTTGTCACTTGTGGTCACGCCTAGGTATTGAATATAAAATTATACGTAATAATGTTTTACCTGTAAATGACTTTTTCTGTTTTAATATGTGCGTGAACAGCTGCTTTAAATGCCATGTAAATTGTTCTAAACTTGACTTTAAAAATATGATTTCTGTAATAGAGTTCTCAAAGTCTCGAATACCCTGCCTGATTCAGTTGTCTCAGCTGCAAATTTTCAGTTACAATCACAAATTGACTTCCATGGACCTTACTTCATGCTTTAAGTGGTCAGTAGAGGGAGCGTGCATAGGTGCACTAATGTGCCTAACATTCAGGAGTAAAATTCAGCAGGTTCTGACAGGTTCTGGAGAACTGATAATGGAAATTTTGAGTACTTTGGAGAACTGGCAATTACAACATCTGGCTGGCCCCAGAGTAGGGTGGGAATGGGGATTTTGCAGTATCCTTCTCCTGAGAACGAGGTGGCTGGATTGAGTCACTGAAGCAGTTGGAGTGAGTTTAAATGGACTCTGGGGGATGGTAGAGGCCTGGAGTAATGTTGTCCATGGTGGTGATGGATCAGACATGACTTCGTGACTAACAACAACAACATTCATGGCTTTAGAGTTATTATCCTATATTCTACAGTTAACTACATTTAATGTGATTCCTCTGCCACTAAACATTAACTTACCATATAAAGCTTATCCCCTCCTTGAATTTGGTTTTTAAAAAGTATCCCTTTTATTTAAACCAAAAGGAACAGGGAAGCCACAAAAGTGGCAAAAGTGTTGAAGGGTGGAAAGAAAGAGCGGAGAAGGTGATAGAAATTATAGAATAAATGTAAGGAAGGGGAAGAAACAGTGGGGAGAAAAATACCAGAGATCTCACTCTGTTCTAAGGTATCATTCAATCACTTTATTGGGAGTTACTTTTTAATTATTGTTAATAAATAAATAAAATAGATATGAATAAATAAGTTGCTGACTCTCCACAGTCCTACCATCCCTTTCCTAATGTTTCTTCTATTTGAACCAATTTTAGGTATCCAATTCATGTTTATACTTATTATCAAATACGTTCTTGACAAATAAATAAATAAATAACATTTTGAAAGCAGGCAGAGCCCTATCGTAGGACAGTGTTGGCAGTGCCCAGTGTTGCCCAGTTTTGAGGCTGACACTTTCCAAATTCAGGTTTTACAAAATCATCAGGTTCCCCAGGAGCCTTTCCTTTAAAGCAAATTGGGATGAGCAATAATGACTTGCCTTTCTCAAGGTGAGGAATAGGGGAAAGGAAATCATTCCTAGAAAAGACATTGGAGGTATGTAGTTGGAGAAGATGACACAGCAATGTATCAATTTAAAATTTTTAATTATTCCTGTGGTGGATAATACCAGAAGCTTATAGTAAAGAAAATGTATACTTGATTATTCATGTAATAACTAGAGCTAGCTTTTGTTCAATTGTATTTGAACAAAATTGGAAAAGTGAAGAGATTCCTACAGATGAAACTATGATTAAAAAAATATTAGAATATGCAGAAATGAATAGATTAACACTTGCAATCAAAGGAAAGGAAGAATCTGATTATTATAACATATGGGAATTATTCTATCAATGGTTGGAGAATAAATATGAAAATAATGTATTATAAAGGCAAATAAATTAAGAAGAGAAATGATATAATAGTAGGTATGTTAAATATTAGTAGTAATATAAGAATAGATACAAATAATGAATATGGTGGTAAATTTTAATTGTCATGACACAAAAATATGTAGTGAGATGACACACTGTTCAGTGAAAGAGGTAATGTTTATATTAAAAGAAAATTATATATATACAATGTATATATAAAAAGAAAAGACATTGGAGCAGGTAAAATCAATCACCAGAATCCTTGGACGAGCTGACAATTACCTTTTCAGTTGGTGGGTTGGAGGCTTGGAGAATGAAAATTGGTCCAATCGAGATACAAGTCCAGACATTATTCCCGTAATCCAGTAGTCTCCTGGCTTGTAGTAATGGAATGATTCCTTTTCTTCTATTATCACCTTAAATGGACATTTCATCAGTGTACTGGCACAGGGAATTTGAGACAGAAACTGAAGCAGAAAAAGTTGTGTATGCAGCAGCAGCAACATTTGACATACAGTATACTGCAGGAGATCCTTCCTAGAGTTCTTTCTTTAGCACAGAGTTAAATCTCAGAGATCACAAAAGGACCACAACTACAGTGAGGAAGGTCCAGTTTGCCCCCAGATTTGGAAGAGCTATCTGCAATTTCAGACTGCTAGAGTATTTGCCCAGCTTTACCCCAAACTCTGATCTCATCACAGGAGGCTGTTACAAATCAGATTATCACATGCTGACTATCCCATTTGTTGTCACATTGATTGGCAACTAATTGTGGTGGTGGAAATCCCATAAAGCTTGTTCAAAGGAGAATAAATAATCATGATTTTGATAATTAGAAGGGGAATTGGGAACGAGCCTTGGCCATAAAAGTGTGCCGTTGGAGAAAAGAGTTTTGTTTGACTCAGGAGAATAATCCTAATTTGAGAGTCGAGAAAGAAACAATTCAGGGAAGTTTGATTGTTTTTTTAGTCTCCAAACTTATTCTTGAGATTGTAAAGATTTAAATGTGGAAAAACAGTTCAACACTCTTGAACTATGCAGTGGGCCATTATAATTCCTTCTTATTTTGTCTGGTGTGGATGAGGCCATCTTCATCAGTGAAGGTTTGATACTCCAGAATGGTTAAATGCAGATCATGACATATTGAACAACCTATTGTTGTTGATGATGAGCCGCAATGACGCAGTGTTTAAGTGCAGTGCTGGAGGCTACTTCTGCTGATCACCGACTGCCAGCAGTTTGGCAGATTGAATCTCACCAGGCTCAAGGTTGACTCAGCCTTCCATTCTTCCAAGGTCAGTAAAATGAGGACCCAGATTGTTGGGGGCAATAGGCTGACTCTATAAACTGCTTAGACAGGGCTGTAAAGCACTATGAAGCGGTATATAAGTCTAAGTGCCATTGCTATAGGAGGCCCCTGTTTAATGTCTTGTATCTTTCAAAATATAGAAAAGAGTATCAATCTTCATGGGTACAAAGACGAACTAGTCCAAATTCCCTGGGGCATTAATCTAAAACAATGTCCCATTACTGACTTCTTCACGATAGCAATACCAATGGCAAACTTATATAACTCTTCACAGTGATTTTACAGCCCTGTGTAAGCAGTTTACAGAGTCAGCCTATTGCCGTCAACAATCTGGGTCCTCATTTGACCCACCTCGGAAGGACGGAAGGCTGAGTCAACCTTGAATCAGTGAGAATAAAACTGCCAAATTGCAGGTAGCCAATACTGTATGTAATACTGCATTCTGACCACTGTTCTTCCTCCTCCTCCTGATGTGGTGACATTTGCTGTCTCTTACATAAGGTATCTAGTAGGGAACCAAGAGATGATGCTATATGAGTACAATGTCACAATGGCTGAAGGTGAAGGGCTAAACAAAATTTGAAGACCTGAGCCCAGGGCCTTTGCTATATGACAGTGGTGGTGAACCTTTTACTCGCTGAGTGCCAAAACATGCCAAAACATGCTTGATGAAGAGAAGAGAAGAGAAGAGAAGAGAAGAGAAGAGAAGAGAAGAGAAGAGAAGAGAAGAGAAGAGAAGAGAAGAGAAGAGAAGAGAAGAGTTGGAAGGGACCGTGGAGGTTTTCTAGTCCAACTCTGCTTAGGCAGGTAACTGTATATCATTTTAGTAACCATGAGAAGGATCTTGGAGTCCAAGTGGACAATCACTTAAATATGAGCCAACAATGTGTGGCAGCAGACAAAAATGCCAATGCAATCCTAGGCTGTGTTAATAAAGGGATAGAATCAAAATACTTAATTTGATTCTTGGTTTTTTCCCTTCCCACACAAATTTTGTAGTTATTTTATTCAAATTATTGGAAAAAAAAATATCCAATTTTACCAGGATTGTTTGAAATAAATAAAGGAGTCTCGGTAGTACATTTGTCTTGATCGCTGCTATCCTCCCTAAGGAGTGACCATTTCAATTTCCTCCATTTTTCTAAATCTTCTTTTATTTGTTGGACTAAAGTTCCATAATTGTTCTCCTTTATGGTTGCACATCTAGCTGTCAAATTGATACCTATATATTTCACCTATTTTACTAACTGCAATCCTAATTCATTAACTAATTCTTCTATTTGTTTTTCTGTTAACATTTTAGTCTTATCTTTATTAATTTTTAAACCTGCTACTTTTCCGAATTCTTCTATCTTTTTTATTAATATTGGTCCTCCGCAAATGCTTGGACCTTGTATTCTTCTCGTTTTACATTTAGTCCTTTTATTTTTTTATTTGATCTAATTCTTATGAGTAAATTTTCCAATGTTAAAATAAAAAGTAAAGGTGAAAGTGGACATTCCTGCCGTACTCCTTTATTTATTTCAAAGAATTTAGTAGTCTCCATTTACTAATATACTTGCTTTTTGTTTCGTATATATAGAGGCTATCATTTTTTCAAATCTCTCCCTGAATTTCATGTTTTTTATTTGCTGAATCATAAATTGCCAATTGACCTGATCGAAAGCTTTTTGTGCATCCAGAAACACCAGTGCTACCTGCCTCTCTGGATGCACCTCATAATATTCTAATACATTAATTACTGTTCTTATATTGTTTTTAATTTGTCTCGTTGGTAAAAACCCGTTTTGATCTGAGTGTATTCTATAATTCAATAATCTTTTCATCCTATTTGCCATTATATTCATAAAAATTTTGTAATCAGTGTTTAATAAAGATATCGGTCTATAATTTTTTATTTGTGTTATATCTGCTCCTTACTTCGGTATCAGTGAAATGTATGCTTCCCTCCATGAGTCTGCTAGCTTTGCCTTTATCAATGCTTCATTACACGTTTCTAATAGTATCCAATTCAATGTTTCTCCTAGTCCTTTGTAAAATTCAATTTCTAATCCATCTGGGGTTTTATTATTTTTTTGCTTCTTAATTGTTTCCTTTAGCTCTTCTATAGTGATATCCCTATTTAATATGTCTTTTTCTTCCTCTGTTAATACCGACATTCCCTCCTCAGTCAGATATTCATTTATTTCTTCATCTGTCACTTTATCTTGCTCATAAAGTTCTTGAAAAAATTGAATTACTATCTCCTTTTTCTTTTCTACACTATGTTGCATTTTACCCCTTTTGTCCTGTAGTTGTTGAATTGTTCTTTTCTCCCTTTCTTTTCTCAATCTATAAGCAAGCCACCTCTCTGGCTTATTTGCATGTTCAAAATGGTTCTGTTTTATAAATTTCAATGCCTTTACATAATTTTCCTGTTCTAATATATTTAATTTATGTTTAGCTGCTATCCATTTACCTCTAATTTGCTCATCCCCAGGATTATCTTGTAATATTCCTTCCCAATTTTTAATCTCTTCTTGTACCTTATTATATTCTTTTTCCCTCTCCCTTTTTTGTTTTACATTATAAAGTATCATCAATCCTCTCACATAAACTTTCGTTGTGTCCCATAAATTCTGAAGGGAGGTGTGATATTTTGTATTATCTTTAAAAAACAATTTTAATTCCTTTCCCATTTGTTCAATATATTCCTTTTCCTTCAATATCTATGGGTTCATCATCCATCTACTCCTTTTCCTCTGTTGTCCTTTCCATATCAATATTACTAGATTATGGTCAGCCCAATTGTTTGACATTATTTCTACTATTTCTACTTCTTGTATAAGTGTTTTGGTTATCCATGCCATGTCTATTCTAGACCAGGATTTATGGGGATTAGAATAATATGTAAAATTCTTTACCTTAGGGTTATAAAATCTCCAACTATCTACTAAGTTTAGTTCTTCTACTAGATCGATAAAAGTTCTAGGCAGTACATTTTTCTTTTTTTTATTGCTCTGATCACTTCTATAATCCTTTTTTACATCTACAATTGCGTTGAAATTACCAATCAAACATACATTCTCCATTTTTTGTTCTATTATTTTTTCATGTACTTTTTTGTAAAATTCTGTTTGCCCACTATTCAGCACATATATGACCACCATCTTCTAGTCCAACTCTCTGCTTAGGCAGGTAACCGTATATCATTTTATTCTTGTTGAGTTCATTCGTGTTGAGTGCTGGGTTCTGGACCCTTTGATTTGGTAAACAATTGGAGGGAGGAAATGTTTCTCATCTTTGCAGATAACCTAGAAGTGGCTAGGATAGACAGAACACTACAACACGACACTACAATGACAGAAATCAAAATTAAGACAATCTAGAATCCCGATTTAGCATAAATCAGGATCCTACTGAGTGAAACCAATCAGTATGTGAATAAAAATACATTACAATTGCTTTGCTTTTCCAATGCTTTCTCAATATCCAAAGAGAGATAGTGTAGAAGGCAGAGAAAATGGCATTGAGAGACCATTACCAAGACAAGGCCAGATAAAAGTAGTACTGACTTATATGATATAGTTTTCCTAATGTGTAATACACAGAAGGGCTGACTGACAAAAAAACAAAGACAAAGAAAAGACACATGCACAAAAACATGTGCAAAAACATTTATAGGTAAAGATTTAGGTTCATATAGGTAAAGATTTCCCCTGTCAGTCATGATCAACCTAAGGGGCGGTGCTCATCTTTGATTCAGAAATGAAGAGCCCAGGGGTGAAATGCTCCCGGTTCGGACCGGCTCGGGCGAGGAGGTAGAGATGGCAGCGGGCAGTTCAGAGAACCGGTAGCAAAAATCCCTGCCCCTGCCCCCCATGCCCAGCTGAGCCGCCTGATCATCAGAGCCTTTTTTTTCTTTTAAATGGCTCTGACGAGCCAAGCTCTGATGATCCAAGCTCTGACGATCCCAGCTGAGTTGCCTGCTAATCAGGCTACTCAGCTTGGATTTTCAGACCCATTTAAAAGAAAAAAGTTTCTTTTTTTCTCCACCCCCCCCCCCCGCCAGCCTCCAGCTTGCTTACCTTAGCTGCTGGTCGCAACACGCTTGCTGTAATACCTGCAATCCATTGCATCAGCAAGCAACTGAATCTCCCTGCCTGCAATCAAGCTAATCGGTGAGCAGCTCTATCTGCAACTTTAAGACTTGTGGACTTCAACTCCCAGCAAAGCTGGCTGAGGAATTCTGGGAGTTGAAGTCCACAAGTCTTAAAGTTGCCAAGGTTGGAGACCCCTGTTCTATTGGGTAATTTTTTTCCCCCTTTGGGAACTTTTAAAAAAATAGTTAATCTGGGGGGTTTTTTAGTTGTTCTTTTTTTAGACCTAGCCATTTAAAGTTTAGGAAGTTTTAAATTTAGCTGCTTTTATGTAAAAATTAAAATAAATTAAAATAAAATAATATTTGTACAGCTTTCTGAGATTTTGTGTGTTTCTGTAGTGTTTCACTCTAACTACACAAACACACAAAATCTCACAAAGCTGTATGTGGAATTTTGTGTGTATAAAGTGTGAAAGTTGTTTTTTTGGGCTTTTTGTGGCTGTGTGAGGTTCCTGCTTGTTGCAGGGGCCATTTTGGGTCTAGCACAGCTGCTTTTACATTGTGGGTGAGCCAGTTGTGTTGTGTTGTGTTGTGTGTGCGTAAAGTGTAAAAATTGTTTTTTTGGGCTTTTTGTGGCTGTGTGAGTTTCCTCCTTGTTGCGGGGCCATTTTGAGTCTAGCACATCTGCTTTTACATTGTGGGTGAACCAGTTGAGTTGTGTTGTGTTTTGTAGGTTAAAAAAGAGCAAAGAAGTGACATTGACTTGGCCACGCCCACCCAGTCACCTTACCACCAAGCCACGCCCACTAATTAAGCCACGCCCACAGAACCGGTAGCAAAAAAATTTAGATTTCACCCCTGGAAGAGCCTTTGTCTGAAGATCCTTCCATGGTCATTTGGCTGGCATGACTATGCACTGATGATGCACGAAACATTGTTATTTTCCCACTGAAGTGGCACCTATTTATCTTTTTGCATTTAAATTCTTTTGAATTGTTAGGTTGGCAGGACACACACAGAGACACACAGAAACTGTATGTACAGTATATACAAACAGAAATCGATATGGATATGGATAAAAAACAGGAACCAATTTTAATACGCATAAACACATCTTCATTGTCACAGCATGTCTACATGATTTCTCCCCCCAAGTCATTCAGAGTTGTACATATTTTTCTTGTGATTGAAGACTGTCAAAAATAATAATTTGCCTCATTAATTGATTCAAAGGGATGGAGAAAAAATTAAAGTTGCTCCAATGTGCAGGTTGATATTTTATCTATTCTTAATATATAGAATATTATCTGTCTCTCTATTTTTCTCTTTCTTGATCTCTCCCATCCCTATCTATCTATCTATCTATCTATCTATCTATCTATCTATCTATCTATCTCATTTATCTAACTATGAATGATTTTACATTATCGAGCCAGAAGAGATCAATCAAATATATACAGAATTTGAAATTAACTATTTTTTTGAACAAAGTCAGAACATCACCCCAGAAAATAAAATATAATACCAGCAAACCAACCTATATAGTAACAAAAACATACATCGTCATTAGCCATTAGCCATAATTTAATCTAAAACCATATCAGAACATCTCTGATAACAGTTTATCTGGCCTTTTTTCAGAAATTTTATTAATATCATAATATGAATTCAGATTAGGACAATTGAAGGATATGATTATTTCAGATAGTTTGAGTTGTTTTAGCAACATTAATACTCACTTATTATAATTTTTATAATTCTCATGGAATGAAGAAAGACAACATATAAGCGACAACATATAAAATATTACTTCAAAGTATGTGATTTTATGCTGCATGTAAACTGTAGAAAAACACCAACACAAGGAGACTTAATGATTTTTTATCATCAGATGTTCTTTGGTGTTCATGTCTGGTCTCAGGATAATAATGTAGCATTTGGGGATAAAGATGCAGCCCAGTAAACCCAGGCCAGAGGCCAGGATGGAGAAGATCTGCACGGCAACCATGTATTTCCCCTTGGTGCTCAGATATGTGGGAACAAAGGAGATCCAAACGCTACAAAAAACCAACATGCTGAAGGTGATCAGTTTGGCTTCATTAAAAGTCCCTGGCAGATTTCGAGCCAGAAATGCCACCAAGAAACAGATGGCAGCCAAAAAACCCATGTAGCCAAGAGCAGAGTAGAACATGGTGACAGAGCCTTCATTGCACTGCAGCAGGATGTGTTCTGGTTGGGAATGAAAGTCAGAATCTGGGAATGGGGGAAAGACTCCCAGCCACATCATACAGAGGCCTACTTGAACACCAGAGCAGGATAAAACAATAGAGTTGGCCAGACTCTTCCCCAGCCATTTCCTCATGCTGCTGCCTGGCTTTGTGGCCAGGAAGGCCACCACCACCATGACAGTCTTGGCCAGCAAGGAAGACACAGCAACTGAGAAAACAACACTGAAAATGGTTTGTCGAAGGAGACAGGTCATTTTCACGGGGCGACCGATGAATAGAAGGGAGGTCAAGAAAGAAAGCAGGAGTGAAACCAGGAGGATGTAGGTGAGTTCACAGTTGTTGGCTTTGACTATGGGAGTGTCTCGGTATTTCATGAAGATTCCCAGAATAAAGGCGGTGGTTAGGGGCAAAGCGATGGCAAAGAAAGCCAGGATGAGTCCCAACAATTCTTGATAGGATAAGAAGCTTATATTTTTGGGGACA
The DNA here is from genome assembly GCF_059756535.1 of Pantherophis guttatus. Classification (NCBI taxonomy): domain Eukaryota; kingdom Metazoa; phylum Chordata; class Lepidosauria; order Squamata; family Colubridae; genus Pantherophis; species Pantherophis guttatus. The sequence continues at coordinate 257,518,221 of NC_142064.1, read as the reverse complement.
CATTGATCTCGCTTCTTATTGGAATACTGGTCATCTGGACACTTTTCACAATGGGCTGCATCTGAGAAAAAAAAATGGTTAGCATGAATCTTTCTGCAGCTCTAGGAGCATGAAAACCACATCAGAAATTAGTTACTTCCTTTTCAAGGAATAATATAATATTTCTCCCCAGGGATATCCATACAACACTACATTAGTTAAAAGAATCAAACTGCCTTTTTAAAGGCTGAAGATGAATTTGATTATCAGCTCTCAAAACTTGTCCTCTTTCCCAAAACCAAGCAAGAAAATAACAACTCAATAGAAATCAACAACTTTTCATTACTTATTTTAATGCTCACATCATCATTCAAATTTGGTGATAGTGCCCAATCTTTGAAGTTTGTGGATGCCTTCAAGAAATGTAATGTTTTTCTTACTTCTTTATCAAACACTCCCCTAAAAAATATTGAATATTGATTGTATCCTGATTTTTTATTATTATTTTTGGGGTCACCTATTGTACCTTCTTGCCCAGAGAATGTTCCTTCCATACACAGAGAACAGTCATAGCAGCAAACTGTGGCTCCCTCTCTCACAAGCTTGGCATAACCTGGCGAGCAACTTTCTGTACATCTAGAATAAGGCACCATCTATACATAAACAGAAAAACTAGTCAGGGTGATATATGAATTAGAAGGATTTACTGAAATCAAGTGGCTTCCAGGAGCTCAGGACCACATTGAGCAAAATCAGTCAAGAAATAGTGGCATGAACTTTAATTACTCTACTTGCAAGGGGCAAATGAAAGGTCATTTTCTTTCTCTATCAATCTCCATTGTAGATGCCAAAACAGACTCATTGCCTCATTCCTTTTTCCAAAGGGAAGTAGTTCCATTGCAAAAGGTGTTTCTCCTTAGGGCATGTATTAGAATGCTATAACAGGAAACCTCCAATATCTAGCTTTCTCTAGAATCCCTATCTTTCTCTCCTACAACTGATCATTGTATTATCATATGTAAATGACTTTTTTAGCTGCCCTCATTTCCTTCACCACATTCTTAGTATATCTTTCTTATGCAATTCAGTGGGCTAAACCTTCATATTCTGGATTTTTCTCCCAAAGGTGCTTTTTCAAAAGACAACTGATCTTTGTTTTCCCTTGAAGACGTTTCACTTCTCATTCCAGAAGCTTCTTCAGTTATGACTGAATGGTGAAGTATGGAAGGATTTATATTCCTTCCAGTCATCTGGTTGTTAGCAGTCTTTCTGAAAGTTGTTGAGGCCACTTGGAATTTATCTGTGCCCTCAGGGTCACCTGAATAGTACCAATGGGTGTGGAACCTTCCTGCAATTGCTCAATCTATATCCTTTTTACAACATAGTCTTTTCAGTCGTTCCCAATCTTTCCAACCTCCATCATTCAGTAAGAACTGAAGAAGCTTTTTGGATGAGAAGAGAAACATCTTCAAGGGAAAACAAAGTCCAGGTGTCTTTTGAAAAAGGACCTTTGGCACAACCATGACCTGGATGACTGAGAATCTCCATAGACATTCTGGATTTTTTCTTACTGAAAACAAGATATTTTGATGTACTATAAATTATGGCAACATATTCCAGTTTAATAATGTAGATTGAAAATCCCACAATATAATGCAGCCTGTTACAGTGTGTGATAGATTATTGTAAAACCTCTAAAGTAAAATGATATCTAATGAATTAATGAGGCTTTAAGTTCTCTTATTTGGAAGTTATCTCAATTGGCCTCAATAAGAATTATTTCTGAGCAGATGGAGATAAATAGAAGAGCAAAATCCAAGCAGCCTCAACTACTTTGTTAAATAAAGTTGGCCATTTGACAGCACTTTGATTGACAGAAATCTTGACTTCCGAGGAGGCTTGTCTTTCTACATTCCCAATTTCCAATGCCGCATCTGATTTGTTCAAAACGGATGTCCACTGCATGATATCAAAGTCACCAACAGGAACTCCATTTTCATCAAAAGAAATCTGATATCTGGAAATATTTTGATGTTGGAAGTTTCTCAGGAACCTATGCAACTGCCGAAACAAAGAAAAAACATGAGAATCTGAGCCTTTATTCAATGTTTTTCTTGTCAATAATCTGGATTGGAAGTACTCTGAATAATTCAACCTCTTCAAATCATCACTGCAGTTAGAAACAGATCAATTCAGCATTTCATGGGAAGCTTCTTTCAGTCATTCTCCGAGAATTTACAGCTCTTTTTCAAATATTTATCTCACTTATCTTGAAAACATGGAATAGATAACACCATCACCATCAGAAGGCTTTGCAACTGGCTGACAAATTATATTCAACATTTAGTCCTCTGGGGAACCTCATCCTCATAGAGGGAAGTAAGCAATGGGGTAACCCAAGCTTCCATTTTAGGCCCAGCACTCTTCAATATGTTCAAAAAAGATCTAGGCAAGGGAATTGAAGGGGAATGCATCAAATTTGCAGATGACACTAAACTGACAGGAACAGCCAACACCCCAGAAGAGAAGCTCAAGATCCAAAAAGATCTTGACAAATTGAACATGGGCCCCTACCTAACAAAATGAAATTCAACCTAGATAAAAATAAGGTTTTACACTTAGGCAAGGAAAACCAACAGTATAGGTACAGACTATTTGAAACCTGGCTCAATGCTAGTAACCGTGAGAAGGATCTTGGAGTCCTAGTGGACAATCACTTAAATATGAGCCAACAATGTGTGGCAGCAGACAAAAATGCCAATGCAATCCTAGGCTGCGTTAATAAAGGGATAGAATCAAGATCACATGAAGTTCTAATATCACTTTACAAAGCCTTAGTAAGACCACATTTAGAATACTGCATCCATTTCTGATCAACCCAATATAAAAAAGGTATTGAAACACTGGAAAGACTGTAGAGATGAGCAACAAAAATGATTAGGGGGCTGGAGGCTAAAACATAAAAAGAACAGTTACAGGAGTTTCGTATGTCTAGTCTAAGGAAAAGAAGGACTGGGGAAAAATAATATCACTTTTCTTATATTTGAGGGGCTCCTACAAAGATGTGGGGGTCAAAACATTTTCCAAAGCATCAATAGGCAAGACAAGAAACAACGGTTGGAAACCTATGAAGGAGAGAAGCAACCTAGAACTAAAGAGAAATTTCCTAACGGTGAGAGCAATCAACCAATGGAATAGTTTGCCTTCAGAAGTTGTGAGTGCTCCATCATTGGAGGCTTTCAAAAAGAGATGTGGGCAACCATTTGAGACCATTAGGGTCTCCTGCTTGATTAGTGGGTTGGACTAGAAAAATCTCTGAGGTGCTTTCAAACACTTATTCTATGTTTTATGTTTTGCTGCTTCACCATCACAGCCGCATCTGAGGCAAGACATTTGCAGATATGGGAAAACTTGTAATGGGAGAAGATCAGTGGTGGGTTGCTCCCGGTTCGGCCCGGTTCTACCGAATAGGTAGTAACTTTAGGAAGTAGTTCTCTGAACCGGTAGTAGCGGCAGCCAGGCCACGCTCCCAAACCAGTTCCCTGGTCGCTGCTTTCTCACCCACCCGAAGCTGACGGGAGCAAAGAAGCCTCTCAGCTGCCTGGCTGCAGGGTGCCGAAAAGTTCTTCAGCCAGTGAGAAGACAGCTGCACATGTGTGAAGATGGCGGCAGCGATTGGAGGTCTTTCTGGCGCTGTGCGCCAGTGGCTGGGTGGAAAAGAAGCCTCTCAGCTTCCAAGTTCAGCAGCAGGCTCAGTCCCTTCACACAGGGTCGCTTTTCTCCGCACCAGAGAAAGATCAAAAGGCACGGAGCAGCCTTTAATGACAAAGTTGCCTACACAAGATAAAAGAAAACAAACCACTGAGGGAAGGAGCCCACCGAAGCTGCCAACATTGCAGCCACACACACACCCCTCGCAGCATGGAGCTCCAAGTGGAAGAAGTCCTCAGCTGTTGTGAAGAAGTGGCAGCTCTGGGTGTGCCATACCTGCTTCTTTCTCTTCGAGAGCTGCTTTGCAAATAAGGTGCAAAATGGCTCTCAAAGAGAATGAAACGGGCATGGTGCACCCAGAGCTGCCACTTCTCCACAACAGCCGAGGAGCGATGCCAGCAAGGAAGGCGGATGGGTTGGAGGGAGGCGTAGCTCGAGCTCTCTGGGATGGGTAAACAAGTGTGGGGAGGCAAAAGGGAGTGGACTTGGCCCTCTGCATGTTGTACCTCCCTCCCAGCCTTCACCTGTGCCTCTGTGCCACCAGCATCTCCCAAAGCTGCAACCATTGGAGCCGCGATAGGGACTGGGGCAGCCCAGTAGCAGCCATGAACCATGCTTTCTTCTAAGCACTGTGGGTGGCAGAGGGAAACAGGTGCTTCTCTCTGTGAGACTTGGAGGAAAGTGCAGCTCATGGCTGCTAAAGCACCTCAATCAGCTACAACCCAGATGAGCTGAGGGACTGCGGTGAGCCTCCTGTGTGTTGCATCCCCCTCCCAGCCTTCGCCTGCGCCTCGTTGCCGCCAGTGTCTCCCGATGCTGCTGCTGTTGGAGCCATGACAGGGATGGGGGCAGCCCAGTAAGCTGGGTGCCTGAAAATGGTGTGGAGGCGCGAGGGGAAGGCTGGGAGGGGGTGCAACACGCGGTAGGCTCCCTGCAGTTTCTTTGCTCATCTTGGCTGCAGCTGAGTCCACTGCCCTGAGCTGGCGGAGTGGGTTGCTCCGGCTGCAACCATGAGAAAGGCCCGTCAGAGGTGAGAAGGGGCGCTTTTTGGCCACGAAGGACAACGGAGGGAAAGCAGAGACAACCACTGCCACCCCACATGTCCTGACCTGGATATAGGGCCGGAGTGTCAAAAAAAAGTTTCAAAAAGTCCCAAAAATTTTAGCCATCTTTTTGGTGGGTATGGCTTGGGGGGAGTCATGTGACTGAGTGCGTGAGTGATGTCACATTGGCCATGCCCAATCAGTCATGCCCCCCGCCCCCAGCCACATCCACGTAAAAATTTTTAGAACCCACCATTGGAGAAGATGGAGAATTCAATTTTGCCATCAATCCTGATCAAGATGAAGTTAGCGGAGTTTAACTTCGGGCTAAGAATGTGACAACAGTTGCATAGTAGTGTTAATTCTTTCAAAGAATAGTTATAGAAGCATATCCATTAGTTCAGGAGAGCTATTTCTGTCACAAAAGCATCCCAAACTAGCACAGGTTGTTTAACTTTGGAAGATTTTTCTCTATCATCTCTCTCTAACTCACTGTCAGGGTTCCAAGTAATACGCCCATAGCAAACAGGACTCTGAGACAAGCAGGTTCCTCAAATATCAGTTTTATTGGACATATCATATAGGCACAGGCTGCTGAAAACTGACTCTAAATGTTCCCACAGTTTTCACCTAATTAAAGTAAAAGTTTTCCTCCCCTTTCCAAACAATCAGTCACATGATCCAATCAAAGTGTCATATGGTTGCCTGGTGGCTTCACTCATCCTCCCTCCGGCCATTGGTGGGAATGTCCTTGGTTCCCAGGAGAAAATATTTTGTTTTGGCTACAAAACTCCAACTATCTCTATTCCTCCCCTCCCTCTCTATCCCTCAGCTCCAATGTAGCAACACTGAAGCCTCCAACATGGCCACGGTCAGGTCAGCTTCAGGATTGATACCCACTCTCAAATACCACAAACTGGGCAACTGCTCTTTGGAATATCTCACCCCTTTCTACATATACATCTAATTTAATATGGAAGAATTGGAAGGGGAGAATCAATGGAACCTCAAAGGAAGAGACTTACCTGCCATGGCTGTACAATCTGGGGTGGTTGATGGTCTCCAATTTGCATTCTCTTCTTACTCCGTTGGGAAGAAGAGGCAGAACTGAGGACCCAGGCCACAATTTGAATTATTTGGGTAATACCGGAGGAATCCTGAGACAGGATTCTTGCAATCACATCATTGGGTGGGAATTCCCAATTCTCTTTTTCTCTGCATTTTTTCCAAACTTTCTTAGATAACAAAGGACTTGAACAAGAACATTGGAATGCTTCATTTCCATAGAATAAGACTATAGATGCATAAGATTTAAAGTCATAATACC